>NW_027137908.1:0-40980 GCF_000149305.1 Rhizopus delemar RA 99-880 | reverse complement strand
AGCAAAGTAGCTACGTGCAAATATTAACCTAGAATCGAAGCCAAATATCCTGCTTACATGATCCTCATCATTCTGTTTCCATTGCGAATCTATATTTTATGTAAAAGCCCAATTGCCACATAAATAAATTAAGCTACAAGAAAATCGGCTATTTTATTATACAGATACACATTAATTTATTATAAGAACTACATACTTGAGCTTTATATCAAATGAAATCTGTAGTTCTGGTGCTTGAAAATACGTGAATGACCTATTTCTTTATAAGTCGATAAACACAGGGCATGGTCAACCGGCACCTCCATCAGATACTATTAAACAGGGATTAATGAAGTAATAAGGTGGGTCCAATCTAGTTAAAGATTGAACCCGTTATTAGAAATGAAAGATTCATTACTATTAATACAGATTACGCTGCGTATAGTAATAAGAATGCCATCATAAGAGCGAATAAACCAATTGCTTCTGTTAATGCGAACCCAAGAATTGTGTAAGAGAATAATTGAGGTCGTAGAGAAGGGTTTCGAGAAGTAGAGTTAATTAAAGCGGCGAATACTAATCCTACACCAACTCCAGCTCCTGCTAGTCCAATTGTTGCTAATCCAGCTCCTAAAATTTTAGCTGCTGCTACCATAATATTTTAATAATCTAACCAAAGGCTAGTTAAAATTTAATTTGAAATTAATGGATTAAATCCATTGGGAAATATTTAACCGGCATTAAAATAATTTCTTTAGATATTTTGTATATACTTAAGAAATAGTCGATATAATAAATAGTTTACAAAATTATTTATTATTTTGTATTAAAAATTTAATAAATTTACATAAACTAATTATAACAATATTGCCTATTATCATTGCTTTTACAATTTTTCGGATTAAATTAAAGTTTTCAATAAAATATTAAAATTTAATATTTATTTTTAGAAAATAAATTATTTACTATTTAAATTAACACCATTATTTATTTTAAAGGTTATACAATTTAATAGAAGTTTTTAATAAATTATAATAATTTTTATAAAAGAATATATATGGAGTTTCAATTAATTTAATTAATAATAACATTTTATGTAAAGACCTCATGGTACAATGGCTAAGACACCACAACTTCACTGTGGGAATATCGGTTCGATTCCGATTGGGGTTAATATAAATTAATATAGGTTATAATATAAGGAGGGCCACAGATAAATCTGTGACCCGGAGATAATAACTATATACAGATTATGCTGCGTATAGTAATAGGAAAGCCATCCAGTATTGTTATCGTATAGCTCTTTATCTATACTTCAAGTAGTTACCTACTTGCTCAGACTATGTCATCAACCTTTGATTTATTTAAGGTTGTCGAGCACTTGTGAAAGGGTTATTGTTGGCATTACTCACCTTCTAGTCGTTGAACGTTTACTTTTCAAAATTATTAAAATAATTTCTGCCGAAAAGCACTTCGCTGCAAATTGTCCAATTAGTTAAATTGGATGTTCTTGCAATTCACCCGATTCATTTTCAATAGTTACCTATTGAATGGACATTTGTTTATCAATGCGAATAGACCAATTGCTTCTGTTAATGCGAACAGGCTATAGAACTATAAAATAATTATGGTTAAAAAAAATAGAAATACTATTAGTATTTCTATTTTAAAATTTTTAATTAATTTTAATTATTATAATTTAATTTTATTAAATTTATTTCTTTAAAAATTTAAGTAATTTTTTACAAGTTTTAGGTAAATTTTTACCTATTAATTTTTCAAATATAACATATGTAGAACCTATATTCAATAATATTTTAGGAATTGAATTTGTTCTTTCTTCTAATTCTTTAAATATAATTTTTGTTTTATTTTCTTCAATATCTTTTTTTAAATTAAAATAATACCATTCAAAAGTTATATCTAAACATTTTTTTAATTCTTTTCTATACATTATTCCTATTGGTGTTAAAATAACTAAAGTGGTAATTCCAAATTTAAAATAATTGTTAAATTTAAAGTTGTTATTAATTTTATTATTGTTTTTTCGATTCATTTTTATTATAGAAATAAAATTCAATTTTTATTTATTTAATTATTTTTATTAAATATTAATTAATAATAAAAATATGGGTTATAATATAAAAGGTGGTTATTAATTTGATTTAGATACAATAAAATATAAATTTCTAAATAATTTATTAGAATCTCGATATTTAGATAAAGTGGCCTTATCGGTCTTTAAATAAAAACTTAATTTTGTTATTGATTTAAAATCTCCAATAATATTATTATTTGAATCTTTCAAGAATACAGGTTTAGCATTATTTGGTATGCATTAGTAAAATATGGTTATAGTAATTGCCTAAATTTTTATTATAAATCTATAGAAGAAGATGAAGGGGGGCCCAATTTAATAAATTAAATTGAACCCGTTTTGGATAAATAATGATTATACAAATTAATTTGTATAAAAAGATTTATTACTATTAATACAGATTATGCTGCATATAGTAATAGGAAAGCCATCATTAATGCGAATAGAAAATGTTATCTTAATATTTAAATAATATATTGTATCTAGATATCTTTAGATCTTAAATAATATTCACCTCTAAATAATTGATTTGAATCTAAAAATCTATTGATTGTTCTTGTATCTGCTTTTAAATATTTAGCAGTTTCTCTAATTGACTTAAATGTAAACAATAAATTATTATCTAATGAAAAAACATTAATAGAAATTCCTGGATTTGGATCTACAATTCTTTTAGATTGATAAGCACTCATTATAGTTTTAGATTCTAAAGAATGAGTTTTTCCATAAAATGGATTATCTTTTTTTTGTCTAGTTAAACTTATATTGAGTTTTGTTTCTAATTTATGATTTTTACCTTTTATAGTTGTAGAAATTTTTTGTTTTGTTTCTTCTAAATGTTTATTACCTAACCAACTTCCTGCAACAGTAAGAATATTATAGCTTGGAGTAATAAAATCAATCCAATATTGTTCACTTCTAATTAAACTTTGTTTATTATTAAATTCTAAAATTATTAAGCAAAATTGATCCATTCCATATTTTTGCATAGCTCTAATAATAGGTAGATGTTTTCTATTTTTAATGTAAGAAAATTGGTAATAATCACTTGTTCGTGCTTTTAAATCTACTGCTGAACCTACGTACATATTTCCTGTAGGTTTACAATACCAACAATAAATTCCAGACCGATTATTAAGTTGTTTTGAGATAATTTTTTTACTCAAAAGACTGTTTGAAAAAATTAAAATAGGAAAATCAAGATATTTTATATCAGTGTTTTCTTGATTTAATCTTTTTAGACATTCAAGAATAATCGATTTAAAATTATTTAAATGATCAAAAGAAATAAGTTCAATAAGTTTATTTTCTTGAATATTTACTTCAAGCGAAATACTATTAACATAGTCTAATGAATTTTTATCAAATAATTTTGTGGAGTTATTATCATTATTAGTGTTAAATTCTTCAAAATTAATTTCCAATAAAATTAACTTTACTAAATATAGTAAATCATTGATATTAGAATTAGGAAATAAAATTTCAAGTTTATTTTTAATAAGTTCTTGGATAAACTCAATATTGAATTTATTTAATTCAAAATTTTTAGTAGTTTTCAAATAATTAATAATAGATAAAGTAATTAATAATTTAATAATTAAAATTGTTTTCATGGCATTATAATTTATTATATGAATATTATAGTAACAGATACTAATATAATTAACTTTCGGATAAAGTTTATCCTTTCACTAGGTTAATAAAATATTAATATTGGAATTAATAAGTATTAATGTTGGGATTAATGAAGTAATAAGGTGGGTCCAATCTAGTTAAAGATTGAACCCGTTATTAGAAATGAAAGATTCATTACTATTAATACAGATTACGCTGCGTATAGTAATAAGAATGCCATCATAAGAGCGAATAAACCAATTGCTTCTGTTAATGCGAACCCAAGAATTGTGTAAGAGAATAATTGAGGTCGTAGAGAAGGGTTTCGAGAAGTAGAGTTAATTAAAGCGGCGAATACTAATCCTACACCAACTCCAGCTCCTGCTAGTCCAATTGTTGCTAATCCAGCTCCTAAAATTTTAGCTGCTGCTACCATAATATTTTAATAATCTAACCAAAGGCTAGTTAAAATTTAATTTGAAATTAATGGATTAAATCCATTGGGAAATATTTAACCGGCATTAAAATAATTTCTTTAGATATTTTATATATACTTAAAAAATTCCGACTATTAAATAATCGATGTAATAAATAGTTTACAAAATAATAAATTTACATAAACTAATTATAACAATATTGCCTATAATCATTACTTATAATATTTTTCAATTAAATTAAAGTTTTCAATAAAATTATGAAATATTTTTTTATTGAAAACTTATTTTTTTTTCATTAAAATTTTATTTTAATAAATATTAAAAATTAATTTATTTTTAAAAATATTATAATAAATTTTTATTAAATCTGTATTTTAAAAAACAAGGCCGGTCATTAATAAATTTATTGTAAAAAATGAATCATCGCTAACGATGATTCATTGGTATTATAATATAAAAACCTTTATTTGAATAGGGTGGTGTTATAAAGACGTCGGTGGTCTTCAGCCACCGACGTCAAGAAGGTCGCTGTGTGACTTTCTTGATTATTTATAAAAATAATAATATAAATATGGTTTATTAGTGTCAATAAATTTTAATTTTTAATATTTATTATACAAATTCAAATGCTACACCAATACAAGGAACTAAAATAATGAATCCTAAAACAATTGGTAACATTCCTGTCCAACAGAAACTCATTAATTGATCATATCTTAATCTAGGAAACGAAGCTCGTAACCAAATATAAATAAATACAATTAAACTAGTTTTAATACCTAAACTTAGACCACTAAAAATATTAAATAAAATATTTACTTCTCCAAAATAAGGTAATAAATAACCTCCTAAAAATAAAATTGAATATAAAGTTGACATTAAAATAATTGATGCGTATTCTGCTAAGAAAAACATTACAAATGGAACTGAAGAATGTTCTGTAAAGAAACCAGCAACTAATTCCGACTCAGCTTCAGGTAAATCAAAAGGTGCTCTATTTGTTTCAGCTACAATAGTAATTAAGAACATTAATCCCATAGGAAGTAATGGAATAATAAACCAAACACTAATTTGATTTTGAACAATATTTGTTAAATTTAATGAACCAGTTAAAATGATTACTGTTAAGATAACTAATCCCATTACAACTTCATAAGAGATCATTTGTGCAGTACTTCTTAAACCACCTAAAAAAGCATATTTAGAATTAGCAGACCATCCAGCTAATACAACTCCATAAATTCCTAAAGAACCTACAGCTAATAAATAAAAAATACCTAAACTAAGATCTGCTAATGTTAATCCTGAACCAAAAGGAATTACTCCCCATGCTAATAAACTAGTAATTAAACTAATAATAGGAGCAAATAAGAATAAAGCTTTATTAGAATGAGCAGGAATTACTGATTCTTTAACAAATAGTTTTAAAGCATCTGCAAATGGTTGTAGTAAACCATAATATCCTACTCGATTAGGACCTAATCGTCTTTGCATAGATCCCATAGCTTTTCGTTCCGCAATAGTTACAAAAGCTACAGATAGTAATAATGGTACAATAACAATAAGTACCTCAATAAATGATAATAACATGAGTAAATTTTAATATATGAATAATCAATCCCCATAGGGATTATTAATTCTATCGTCATCAAGCTATTAAAGCTTAGTTAATTTTTTAATTGGTAATTTAACCATTTTTTAAAAATTTAGTTTAAAAGCCCCGGGTCGGACTCGCTCCCCTGACCTGGGGCCAGGGGCGGCTCGCCGCCCCGGGATTAAATCTTTTATTGATAAAAATCAACATATTATGTTGAAATTTTTAAAATATACCTTAACCTTAAGGTTAAGGTATATTTTAATTAATATTTTAAATATTTAATTAAATTTTGTCAGATTAGTAAAAATTCGTATATTTATTTTTAATAAATGAAAATTTTACAAACAGTATTTCATTTAAAAAATTTTAATAAATAAAATAATTTAAAACCTGGCGCCGGCACAGCCGGCGATAGGTAAGCGGGTGCTCTGCCCTATATATAATTATTTTAAATTCCATCTTAATCTGTTTTTATTAATTATTTAAGATACTCGTTTAGTAGGGTTAAGACATAAAATAATAGGTCCCACCATAGCTAATAATAGAATCATACTTGCTACAATTAAAAATAATGCATGAGATGTGTATAATACTTGACCAATACTGTTAATTTGATCCATAGATACAAATACATTATCCCAATTTGAATGATTAATTGTTAATGTTTCTAATGTATTAGATTTAAATGATAATAAATTAACCCAATCAAAAAGTCCAGATAAATCTAATTTAATACCAGACCCATTAGAACTTCCAAATAATGATTGTTCTGAATGAACTCCCCAAATATTTTTATTAGTTAAACTTAAACCACTTACAAATAAAGTACCTAATACAAAAGCTAATGGATATGGATTAGAATAATCTTCTGAAGAATCTTGTAATTCTACTAATTTAATATTTAACATCATAATTACGAATAAAAATAAAATAGCAATTGCTCCTACATAAACAATTAAATATGCAAGACCGATAAAATTGATACCTAATAAAATTAAATAACAAGCTACATTAATAAAAACAGAAATTAAAAATAAAACAGAAACTACAGGATTTCGTGATGTAATTACTAAAATACCTGATAATACAGAACCAAAAACCAATAAATCTAATAGAATTGCGTTCATGTAAATTTAAAAATCCTTATTAAATTAAGGTTAATTAAGAATTTTTCTTAACTCCTACACAAATTGAAATAATATAACTAAACCGAAAAACCATTAAACAAATCTAATGAAAAGGCCCGCTACGCGGGCTTACTTTCGAGAAAAATTTATATTTTTGGATATAATTAAAAATTTAATATAAAATAAATTTAGTTCTTAAATAAATAAAAATAATAAGATAAAAAATATCTTAAATCTTAAATATTATCTCTAATTAATTGTTTTGAAATTTAGAAATTCTTAAATTCACTTATTAATAAAAATAATTTATTAATAAATATATCCTGAATATAACAAGATCAACTATTAACAAATTAATAGCAGCAGTCATTATTAATTAATAAATTGTTTAAAAATTAAAAAATTTTAAACTAAGTCTGCCGATTTTTATAATTCTTGCTACACATAAGTATTTTAAAAAATTATATTTAATTTAATATAATAAATTACACATATTTTATAAACAGGATTGTGAAATAAAATTTACTTTTTTAATTTTTTGCGAATAAATAATATTAAAAATTAAATTATGTAAAACACATTTAAGTTTTATTTAAGAATAAAATTTTTAATGAATAATTTTTATTTAAAAAATTTGCTCATAAACAAGTTTTAAAATATAAACTTATTAAATAATTAATACTTTATTACCAGCGACAATATTGGGTCTATGGACTTTATCCAATTCATTTTTTAAATAAAAATTATTTAGCAAAACAGGATCACCGTGTATCACACAGCGATTCTATTGAATCGGCTATGATACAACCATCTCTTCGATTTTAATAAATTAAAAAAGTTTTCCATTACATAAATCAAATAAAGTATATTATAATATACTTTATTTGATGTAGTATAAAACTACTATGGAATTTTTTTATATAGCCGTTAAGAGGAATCGAACCTCTATACATAAATTAACAGTTTACCGTTCTACCTTTGAACTATAACAGCATTCGATTTATCTTATAAATTAAATATTTATATAATGATATTATCATTGTAAAATCGATGATTATCATTATAAAAATATTATTTTAAATTTATTACACCTTAGATTTTATAAAATATAGTTTCGAAAGATTATTAATAAATAAATTAATATTTTAAAATTATAAATTTAAAAACAATAATTCAGAGTCTAATTTAAAATTATACTTTGCATCATTATTTAATTTTATAATTTTAATGAAAACGGGCCCAAAGGGCCCTACTTATAGAAATACATTCGAAAAATATTTCCGAGGACCCGAAAGCGGCCCCATGACCCTCAGAAACTGAGGTCGCTTTCTACGGGCCTTTTAATAAATAATAAAAAATACCACCTATTTTAAACATAATGAATATAAAATAAATTTAAAAATATATCAATAAGTGAATCCTATATTTATCCTGAAAATAATTTATCATATTATAGGTAATATATTGTCCATTTAAATTAATAAACTTTAAAGTATCAAAGCTTTACTTATAATTATAAGTAAATATTTAAAAATTATTTAAATATTTTATTCCATCCTAAGAAACACCTTTCTTATTAGATATTATATTATTCTTATTTGAGTAGAATATTTTTTAATAAAAATTACTTTGGATGCAAACATCTGAAATTAATGGCCCGCGCTCCGCGCGGGCTCGATTTGTTTTTAAGGTCCTAGTAAAATTTTAGATAAAATAAATTTTAATTTTTAAAACGACGATCCACGAAATTTAAAATTAGCATGCTAATTTTAAATATTTAATTTATTAAAAACAGGCCAATGTTTGCCGAAGCCAGAGGCCCGCCGAACTTTATAATTTTGTATAAGTAATAGATTAAGGGGTTGTAACTTAATCGGTAAAGTTCCCGACTTTTAATCGGTATTATTAGGGTTCGAGTCCCTACGACCTCAATTTATTGAAAATTTTTAGATATATTTTAAGATTTAGATAATTTTAAGATCCGGCTGACGCAGCTCATAAATTCAATGAGAAAGACCGAGAAAAATAGGTTATATACCTTTTTTCTTGGTCAAGGAGCCGCAGAGCGGCTCCTCGACCTTTGGTCTTTCTCGATCTTTAATAAAAGACATGGATTTAAGTAATTCTTAATCTGAAAGCAAAACAAATGATCGACAGGCTTTTTGCAAATCGGGGCTTTGCTTCGATTCGTTTCTCATTTTATATTTTCTATGGGAATTCTATATTTTACAAAGATTTATTTTGTCCCAAAAACTTTAAAATAATTTAGAAGATGTTAAATCATAATATTATTTATTAATAATTAGTAAAAGTACCAATGATATAATTTAAATAGTAAAATAATATATTTTCGCGGATCCACAGGATTTTAAATTATGTACTTATTTTAAATATTTAATTAAATTTTGTCAGATTAGTAAAAATTCGTATATTTATTTTTAATAAATGAAAATTTTACAAACAGTATTTCATTTAAAAAATTTTAATAAATAAAATAATTTAAAACCTGGCGCCGGCACAGCCGGCGATAGGTAAGCGGGTGCTCTGCCCTATATATAATTATTTTAAATTCCATCTTAATCTGTTTTTATTAATTATTTAAGATACTCGTTTAGTAGGGTTAAGACATAAAATAATAGGTCCCACCATAGCTAATAATAGAATCATACTTGCTACAATTAAAAATAATGCATGAGATGTGTATAATACTTGACCAATACTGTTAATTTGATCCATAGATACAAATACATTATCCCAATTTGAATGATTAATTGTTAATGTTTCTAATGTATTAGATTTAAATGATAATAAATTAACCCAATCAAAAAGTCCAGATAAATCTAATTTAATACCAGACCCATTAGAACTTCCAAATAATGATTGTTCTGAATGAACTCCCCAAATATTTTTATTAGTTAAACTTAAACCACTTACAAATAAAGTACCTAATACAAAAGCTAATGGATATGGATTAGAATAATCTTCTGAAGAATCTTGTAATTCTACTAATTTAATATTTAACATCATAATTACGAATAAAAATAAAATAGCAATTGCTCCTACATAAACAATTAAATATGCAAGACCGATAAAATTGATACCTAATAAAATTAAATAACAAGCTACATTAATAAAAACAGAAATTAAAAATAAAACAGAAACTACAGGATTTCGTGATGTAATTACTAAAATACCTGATAATACAGAACCAAAAACCAATAAATCTAATAGAATTGCGTTCATGTAAATTTAAAAATCCTTATTAAATTAAGGTTAATTAAGAATTTTTCTTAACTCCTACACAAATTGAAATAATATAACTAAACCGAAAAACCATTAAACAAATCTAATGAAAAGGCCCGCTACGCGGGCTTACTTTCGAGAAAAATTTATATTTTTGGATATAATTAAAAATTTAATATAAAATAAATTTAGTTCTTAAATAAATAAAAATAATAAGATAAAAAATATCTTAAATCTTAAATATTATCTCTAATTAATTGTTTTGAAATTTAGAAATTCTTAAATTCACTTATTAATAAAAATAATTTATTAATAAATATATCCTGAATATAACAAGATCAACTATTAACAAATTAATAGCAGCAGTCATTATTAATTAATAAATTGTTTAAAAATTAAAAAATTTTAAACTAAGTCTGCCGATTTTTATAATTCTTGCTACACATAAGTATTTTAAAAAATTATATTTAATTTAATATAATAAATTACACATATTTTATAAACAGGATTGTGAAATAAAATTTACTTTTTTAATTTTTTGCGAATAAATAATATTAAAAATTAAATTATGTAAAACACATTTAAGTTTTATTTAAGAATAAAATTTTTAATGAATAATTTTTATTTAAAAAATTTGCTCATAAACAAGTTTTAAAATATAAACTTATTAAATAATTAATACTTTATTACCAGCGACAATATTGGGTCTATGGACTTTATCCAATTCATTTTTTAAATAAAAATTATTTAGCAAAACAGGATCACCGTGTATCACACAGCGATTCTATTGAATCGGCTATGATACAACCATCTCTTCGATTTTAATAAATTAAAAAAGTTTTCCATTACATAAATCAAATAAAGTATATTATAATATACTTTATTTGATGTAGTATAAAACTACTATGGAATTTTTTTATATAGCCGTTAAGAGGAATCGAACCTCTATACATAAATTAACAGTTTACCGTTCTACCTTTGAACTATAACAGCATTCGATTTATCTTATAAATTAAATATTTATATAATGATATTATCATTGTAAAATCGATGATTATCATTATAAAAATATTATTTTAAATTTATTACACCTTAGATTTTATAAAATATAGTTTCGAAAGATTATTAATAAATAAATTAATATTTTAAAATTATAAATTTAAAAACAATAATTCAGAGTCTAATTTAAAATTATACTTTGCATCATTATTTAATTTTATAATTTTAATGAAAACGGGCCCAAAGGGCCCTACTTATAGAAATACATTCGAAAAATATTTCCGAGGACCCGAAAGCGGCCCCATGACCCTCAGAAACTGAGGTCGCTTTCTACGGGCCTTTTAATAAATAATAAAAAATACCACCTATTTTAAACATAATGAATATAAAATAAATTTAAAAATATATCAATAAGTGAATCCTATATTTATCCTGAAAATAATTTATCATATTATAGGTAATATATTGTCCATTTAAATTAATAAACTTTAAAGTATCAAAGCTTTACTTATAATTATAAGTAAATATTTAAAAATTATTTAAATATTTTATTCCATCCTAAGAAACACCTTTCTTATTAGATATTATATTATTCTTATTTGAGTAGAATATTTTTTAATAAAAATTACTTTGGATGCAAACATCTGAAATTAATGGCCCGCGCTCCGCGCGGGCTCGATTTGTTTTTAAGGTCCTAGTAAAATTTTAGATAAAATAAATTTTAATTTTTAAAACGACGATCCACGAAATTTAAAATTAGCATGCTAATTTTAAATATTTAATTTATTAAAAACAGGCCAATGTTTGCCGAAGCCAGAGGCCCGCCGAACTTTATAATTTTGTATAAGTAATAGATTAAGGGGTTGTAACTTAATCGGTAAAGTTCCCGACTTTTAATCGGTATTATTAGGGTTCGAGTCCCTACGACCTCAATTTATTGAAAATTTTTAGATATATTTTAAGATTTAGATAATTTTAAGATCCGGCTGACGCAGCTCATAAATTCAATGAGAAAGACCGAGAAAAATAGGTTATATACCTTTTTTCTTGGTCAAGGAGCCGCAGAGCGGCTCCTCGACCTTTGGTCTTTCTCGATCTTTAATAAAAGACATGGATTTAAGTAATTCTTAATCTGAAAGCAAAACAAATGATCGACAGGCTTTTTGCAAATCGGGGCTTTGCTTCGATTCGTTTCTCATTTTATATTTTCTATGGGAATTCTATATTTTACAAAGATTTATTTTGTCCCAAAAACTTTAAAATAATTTAGAAGATGTTAAATCATAATATTATTTATTAATAATTAGTAAAAGTACCAATGATATAATTTAAATAGTAAAATAATATATTTTCGCGGATCCACAGGATTTAAAATTAATGTACTTATTTTAAATATTTAATTTATTAAAAACGGCTCCATGATCCTCGAGAGCTAGAAATTGTTTCTCGCGGGCCTAATTTATTTATATAGATAAAAATACTATTATTATCTTCTTTAAATTAAGGTAAAAAATATAAATATTTTATAAATATTTGCCTTATTCTAAAGTTCCCGTATGTCATGGATGGGTAGTTTACAAAAATTTTATTTAAATAAATTATTTTAAGGTTTATATTGCCTTTACATAATTAAATGCGTGATTCATCATATTTGCGTGGTATAATAAATAATTAAAATAAAAATAATAAGTAAGCATAGGTAATTTTTAATAAATAGATAAATAAAATAAGTATCCAATAATGATATGTAATGTATTACCAAGATGAAAAAGGGACTATCGGGAATGACTAGCCAATACATCCAAAGGAGGTAGTTATACCAAAAATCGTAATGAATGATTTGATAATTACGATAATCCTAAGGGAAACCAATTTAATAATAACTCTACGAACTGAAACATCTAAGTAGTAGAAGGAAAAGAAATCAACCGAGATCCTGTTAGTAGTGGTGAGCGAAAGCGGGTTAGCCTATTTTTTAGTGAGTTTCAAAGGCGAAAGTCTTTGGAACTCAAATTTTATTATAATTTGTTTGGAATGACAAACCATAGAGGGTGAAAGTCCCGTGATAAAAAAATTAGTCCTGTATTTAATAATGCGGGCTTACTAAAAATAGTAAGTAAGATGAGAGATAACTTGTCTGAATATAGGGGAACCATCCTCTAAGGCTAAATATGATGTATTGAGCGATAGTGAAGAGTACCGTGAGGGAACGTTGAAAAGAAAGTAGATAACTGGTGAAAAGATCCTGAACCGGTAGTTCTATAAGCAGCAGGAATCTTAGTTTAAATACAAGATGACTGCGTACCTTTTGCATAATGGGTCAGCGAGTTAATCTGTGGTGCAAGTAGAAATACTTAGCGAAAGCGACTACGTTAAATGGGTAAGTACCATGGATTAGACCCGAAACCAGGTGATCTTATCATGACCAGGTCATTAAGGACCGAACCAGTGTTTGTGGCAATAAACTTGGATGAGTTGTGATAAGCAGAGAAAGTCAAATCTGACCTGGAGATAGCTGGTATTCCGCGAAACATATTTTGGTATGTTGTCCTTCGTATCTGTAAACTGGTACAGCACTGGATACTATGTCCCTTGTGGACTTGATTGGGGGGTCGTGATGGCTCTATCAATAGAATCGGTTGTAAAACCGATTCCCAAACATTTTTGTTTGGGAATCTAACCTCGGAATGGTTTATAGTTAATAAAGGACGGTCAGACTATAGGTGCTAAGGTCTTTAGTCGAGAGGGAAACAGCCCAGAACAAAAATTAAGGTCCCTAAATACTACTAAGTGAAATTAAGGTAGTCCATAAAATTACACAACCATTCGGTGGGCTTGGAAGCAGCCATCCGTTAATGAAAGCGTAATAGCTCAATGGTCTGTAATAATAAGTTTTAAGGGCACCGACAATGTATCGGGTCTAAGTAGTATACCGAGATTTTGTCCCAATGGAATTAATTTTATTGGAGGGTAGCGGAACACTCAGGACATGGTTGAAGGATAGGGTTTCCTTATCTGGACATAACTGAGGAGAGAATGCTGACATGAGTAACGTAAAAGTGGGTAAGATCCCACTCGCCGAAAGCAGAAGGGTTTCATGGCTGGGCTCAACCTCCATGAGTAAAGTAACGGCCTCTAAGGTTTTTTAACAATCGGTCATAAATAATAGCACTATTACCCAAAAGGTGTAGTGTTATTTATTTGTGATTTTTTAAGATTGGAACCCCGATAGGGGTAACCGATGAGAAAAACTGATTTAAATAACAATTTTAAATTTATACATATCGGTAACGGTATAGTTGTAATTTAAAATTCAGGAAATGATTTACCCCGCACGGCGGCACCATTTAGGTGTCATTCCGCGCGGGGCTGATATTTAACCGTACCCTAAACCGACACTGGTCTGCTGGTAGAATATACCAAGGCGTTGAGCGAATCATCTTGAAGGAACTCGGCAAAATGACCCCGTAACTTCGGGAGAAGGGGTACGACTTTTATGGTCGTGGCACAGAATAGAAGAGTACGACTGTTTACTTAAAACACAGGTCTTTGCTAATAGGAAACTAGATGTATAAAGACTGATACCTGCTCAGTGCTGGTAAGTCAAGAGAGGTACTAATACGGTACTGATTGAACCTCCAGTAAACAGCGGTTGTAACTATAACGATCCTCAGGTAGCGAAATACCTTGGCCACTAATTATGGTCGTGCATGAATGGTTTAACGATACTCTTACTGTCTCCAAGATGAGCTCAGTGAAATTGAATTATCCGTGCAGATGCGGATTACCATTAGCTAGACGGGAAGACCCTATGCAGCTTTACTGTAGTTAGTCATTGTGTGCTTATAATTAAGGTGTAGAATACAAGGGAGTCGATTAGACATCAGTGAAATACCTTGACTTAATTAGGAGCATGCTAAACCAAATTTTTGGGACAGTGATTAATGGGCAGTTTATCTGGGGCGGATTTCTCCCATATAGTACCGGAGAAGTACAAAGGTCGGCTTAAATCCGATGGAAACGGATGGGCTAAAGAGAGCCTAATTAAGTGTAATGGCATAAGCCGGCTTAACTGTAAGACCCACAAGTCATACAGATACGCAAGTAGGTCATAGTGATCCGGTGGTCCATTATGGAATGGCCATCGCTCAACGAATAAAAGCTACGCTAGGGATAACAGGCTGATCAATCCCGAGAGTCCATATTGACGGATTGGTTTGGCACCTCGATGTCGACTCATCACATCCTGGGGGTGTAGGCGCTCCCAAGGGTTCGGCTGTTCGCCGAGTAAAGTGGTACGTGAGTTGGGTTAAGTACGTCGTGAGACAGTACGGTTCCTATCTACTAATGGAATTAGAATCAAACAAGAACCTGCCCCTTGTACGAGAGGATCGGGGTGGACTAATCTCTGGTATACCAGTTATTGTTTCTTTCCCTTTTGGGATGGGTACAGTACGGCTGGAAAGCTACATTAGGAAGGGATAACTGCTGATAGCGTCTTAAGCGGGAAGCCTGTCTTGACATGATTCTTTAATAGAGTGACTGTAGATCACAGTCTTAATAGGTTGCAGGTGTAAGCGGAGTAATCCGTTAAGCTGGGCAATACTAAATTCTTAAGTAACTTGGTAATAACATATCTTTTCAAAAAATTTAACATCTAAGAGGGCGGCACAGCCGCCCTCTTGAGTAGAGCCGCCGCGCTATGTGCGGCGGCCCCACCTTTTACCTTTATGCTTATAAAGGGTTTAATATTTAATAACCCCCTAAAATAAATTTAAAAATAAGGGGATATAATTAAATTGATAAAATGACTATGTTTCAAAATAGTTTATACAAGTTTAAGTCTTGTTATATTCATAAGTGATATAGTGAACATTTATATCTAAAACTTTAAATATTTTTAAAAAGTGATATAGTGAACACCTATCCTTAAAAATTTTTATATTTATTAGAAATGATATAGTGAACACCCATCCCTAAAACTTTTTAATATTTTAGATTTTATCAATTTAATTATATAAATATTATAAAGGGGTTTAATATAGGATCGGTTGTTAATTTATTAATAAAATAAAAAAAATAATAACTAATATTTGTTAAAATATTAATAATATTATTAAATGTATAAGTATTAGTTATTGGTTTTGAATAAATATTAATATTAGTCAAATTATTTACAAAATTATCTAAATTTCTGTATAGAAAATAATTATAAGCCATTAAGTATTGTAAATTTTAGTAATTCTTTAATTTAACAATTAAATGTTGTATTTAGTTCTTATGATGTAGAGTTTTATAAAAAAATAACATCATATGGAATGGAAATTAACAACATTAAATTAAAAAATAGTAATTAATTATCACCCTTAATTAATAAAAGTTTTAATGATGTATAGTGTATAGTTTTTATTAAAAATTTTAATTTTTGTTTTTATAAATTTATACTTATATTTTATACCTAAATTTAATCTATAAATCTGATAAATAAAATTTTATAAAATAAATGATTATTTATTTTATAAAAAATTGAATTTTATTTCTATAATAAAATGAATCCTAAAAATAATTTAGAAATCCAAACCCAATCAGAAATAAATGATTCTGAAAATAGACTTATAAAGAAAATTTCGTATAAAATAATAATAGGAACAGGAATTATTGTAAGTATTATAGTTGTTTTATATAAATATTCTGATAAAATTATTAATTATTATCATAAAATTTATGATTATTATAATATTATAAAAGATTTATTCTTTTTAAGGATTGGATATAAATTAACGAATAATTGTGTAAAAAAAATAACAGAATTAAATAATTTTAAAAATAAATTTATTTCTGTTCCTACTATTAATAGGACTTCTATAATTAATAGGACTAAAAATATAACAGAAATTATTAATAAAGTATTTAAAGGAACAAGTAAATTTATAAAAAAATAAATTAGATTAAATTATAATAATTAAATATTAAATTATAAATTAAATTTAAATAATCATTACTAAAAATGAGTAATGATTATTTTTTTTTTTAGTTAAATTTATTTATCTCTAATTTCTATCATTTTAACCGCCGTAACCGACTTCGTAATATTTAACGTAGTTAAATATACGAGGAGGCGGTTAATTAAATTATTACTATTTTATTAATCTAAAGGGTTTAAATAAGTAGTAGCGGTGAGGATACTTACCTGTTAATCCCGTCCTTATTAATAAGGACGGGATTAAAAATATTTATTTGTTAATTTTAGAATCGGCGGGTCCGCAGGGCCCGATGGCTCATCGCCGGCTGCGCCGGCGACGAACCTTTAGATTTATCAAAAATAAAATAATCTAAACTATTAAGTTTATTCATATAATCATCTATATTATCAATAATACTATTATCTATACTATTAATTGATAATATATTATTTAATAAAGGGTTTAATATATTGGGAGGGACTTATTGTCCCCCCGGTAATAACCATTCAGCCACTCGTTCCCGAACGGCTACCTTGTTATGACTTCAGACCAGTCGTTTACTATCCTTGGATGTCTTTAGACAACTTCAGGTATAGCTTACTCCCAGCCCGTGACAGGCAGTTAGTAGATCTTGAAGCTTTAATTTCACCGTGACGTGGTGATTCACGATTACTAGCAATTCCTAATTCATGAGCTCGAGTTACAGAGCTCAATCCACAAAGGGGAAATTTGGGGATTACCTCCAAGTTACCTTATTGGATCCTTTTGTATTCCCCCTAGCTGCACGTCTGTAGCCCACTCCATAAGGGCCATGAGGGCTTGTCTTAGTCCTAATTATTCGGGTTTATCACCCGATGCTCAACTAGATATTAACTAGTTGCAAGGGTTTTGTTCGTTATGCGGACTTAACCTTACATCTCACGACACGAACTGAAGACAGCCATGCAACGCCTGTGTTACATTCAAGGAGTGGTAAGATGTTGTGCGGATCATCACATTAAACAACATGCTTCACTGCTGGTTTTCAAGACCCTCTATACTTTTGGGTTTCAACCTTGCGGCAGTACTCCCCAGGTGGAGTGCTTTAATCTACATTTATAGACCCATTAAAAACGGATCTAAGGCACTCATCGTTTACGGTATGGACTACACGGGTCTCTAATCCGTTTTGCTCCCCATACTTTCGTACCTCAGCGTCAGTGTTTAGTTAGAAAAAAGCCTTCGCCTTAAGCGGTCTTCCGAGGATCAACAGATTCCATCCCTACTCTCGGAGTTCCTCTTTCCTCCATTACACTCTAGTTTCATAGTTACTGAAAAACTCTTATTCATTTAGTTCGATACCTTTCAGTCTTATGATACAGCCTACGTACCCTTTAGACCCATTAATGATGAATAATGCTTACCCCTCTCGTATTACCGCGACTGCTGGCACGAGATTGGTCGGGATTAATAGGAAAGTACAGTCATTATCCTCCTTTCCGTTAGGACTTTATCAAATTAATGTATCCGTCCTTCTAGGTGACTGGTTCAGCCTTTCGGCCATTGACCAAGATTCCGCACTGCTGCCGATACTTTGCTCGTGTGGGCCTTTCTCATTCCCACTGTGGTTGATCGTCCTCTCAGACCAACTATAGATCATTGGCTTGGTAAGCCGTTACCTTACCAACTACCTAATCTATTCAATAGGTACATCCATAGGCGAAATTAATCTTTTCTTACCCGCGCAAAGCGCGGGCTTAAATACAAAAAACCTACATAGTAGGCTTTTGTATTTAATATTTGGTATTCCACCAATCCTATGGGTAGCTTACCTATTCATTACTCACCCGTTCGCCATGTCGGACCACAAGTGGTCCGCATTCA
Source organism: Rhizopus delemar RA 99-880 (assembly GCF_000149305.1). NCBI lineage: Eukaryota > Fungi > Mucoromycota > Mucoromycetes > Mucorales > Rhizopodaceae > Rhizopus > Rhizopus delemar. The sequence continues at coordinate 22,060 of NW_027137908.1, read as the reverse complement.
ACTCGCATGTGTCAAGTCCCTAGATAGCATTCACTCGAAACTAAGTTTAAATTTTTACTTATTATTCTAATTTAACGGGATTATAGATCCCCTTTTCATTAAAATCATAAATCCGTTTAAAAGATCGGCGGGCGCCTGCGCCCGATGATCCATCGCCGGATCTAAGAAATTTACCGTTTCACGGTTTCGAAAATATTAGAAATTAAAATCTTATTTGTTACTTATATTTTATTAAATATAATTATTAGTTTCACTGGGTATCTGTCTAAATAAGTCAAAACCCACGTAGGTTTTTATCCTAATGGCGACGCCTAAATTTTATTTATATAATTGAAATGTTATATCATTAAATACTGCCCATTCTTGATTTAATAATCATTGATAAATTTTTCTATCATATTATATACATTAGGTTGTTTAAAAGAAAAGTGAAACCTTATTATAAAATTTAAAGGATCCCGATTTACAAAAAATTAAAAGGAATCGGGGCAAAGCCCCGATTTGCAAGGGTTTATCGGCCTCTTGCTTTATAATAGTCCGGAGCCAAAAGCTTGCTCCTTAAACCTAAGACGGGGCTATTAATAAATAAATTGGTGTTTTAAAATTATAAATTTAAAAATTCCGGCCCAGAGTCTATATTATTTATTTAATCTACAGACAAATGATATTTTTTCGAAGTTAGGTGTCATTATCCGCGGAAATCTAAATATAAAAGTAATAATGGATTTTATTTTAATAAAAATTAATAAGTTGGTTTGGCTTAATTGGTAAAGCACTCGATTTGTAATCGAGGTAATAGTAGTTCGAGTCTACTAACCAGCACATATTCAAATAATTAATAATACACTGGATTTATAATCAATAGATGAGAGGTCAAAATAATTATAAGGTGTTTTTACCGGTGGAAAATCTTTGATTTTCCAATTTGTAAGTAACGTTAAAAAGAGATTAAAAAAATGAATAAATTACTAATATTGTGTTTATTTAAGTTATTTAAATTAAAGGTTTTTATAGAAATAATTAATATTTAATAATTATTTAAGTTGGGTGGTGTTTATTATTATAGATTATAATTAATAATTTTAACATTAAGTTATCGTCGTCGTCGTCTAGGATATTTTACAGTTAGATGATTAGAAGATGGATTATTAGGGATTCTATTATCTACTGGTGTCATATTTGAGGAAGATGGTGTTACAATAATGGTTGGAATATCATTAGATTCGGTGTTATCATCTTCTGGTGAATTAGATTTGGTGTTATCATCTTCTGGTGAATTATTTATTGTTTGGGTTGATTCGGTTGATTTTTTATAAATTTCATTTTCTAGAATATTAGATTTATATAATTGTTTATAAAGACTTTCTTCGAAGTTGTTATTTAGAGTATCTAGGTTTTTTATATTTTCATTATTAAAAAATATTAAAACTTTTAAGTTTAGGTCTTCATATTATCATTAAATAGAAGGGTACAAAATTATTTAACGGGGACAAATACACCACCGTAATTTCCTTCGCTATATTTTATTTTAAATAAAATAAAATATACGAGGACGGTGGTGATCAAAGTAATTATATAATATATGAGGTTAAATAGTCAGATAGGTGTTAATTTTTATTGTAGATGAATTATTTTTCAAAAATAATAGTCATAAATGTGTTAAAATAATGAGTAGTATTATTAAACATTTTAACGTATGTTCATGTACATGGTGATTATTATTTAAAAAAGAAGGTAATAAGTAAATTAAAATAAAATATCAACTAAAAAATAAATTTAAATATATATATATATAAAAATATATCGGTAAAATTAGTAGAAGTAAAAATAAAAAATATCAAAAATTAATGTTTTTTATTAATATATCTTAAGAGTTAAAATTAAAAATTTATAAAAATAAGTCTGCCGGGGGCCGCAGGGCCCCTGCTGACCGTCCCGCGCGTAGCGCGGGGCAGTCTTTATTTTCATTTTCTATTTAGATAATCAAGATTAATTTGTTTTTCTCTATATATCTGGTTATCAAGAGATAAACAGGAAAAAAAGTGTGTTCTTCTCAATAAATTTAATTTTAATATTAAGATTTTAAAAATGGTGTTTTTATTTTATGAGGTTATTTAATAAACATTTTATTTTTTATTTAATGATTGTCTATATAAATAGTATCTTAAATATAAATAAATTAAATATAATCTAGGGAAGGACCCGCAGGGCCCTTCCTAGAAGGGCTTTCTTTCGAGAGTCCCTAGTTTTTTTGATATAATAGATATTATAAATACTTATTATAAAGTAGAATGGCCAAAAACCATCGATCTTAAACTAGCTTTATGCGTGATATATTTATAAATATTCAGAGTGTGAACATTTTATTATAAAATTTATGATTTATCTATAATTTATTCTTATTTAAACATAAAATTTTAGATTAAATTAAAAAAAGATCGCCGGGACAACCTTTTGCCCCAAGGTCTTGGGCCGCTCATCGGCCCCCCGTTTTAATATTAACTATATACATTCTGAATATTTTTATATAATAATTTTATTATTTAGTCAAGGAGGCCGCGCAGCGGCCTCCTTGACATTGGGGGCCTTTGGCCCCCGATGTCTTTATGTTTACAGCTTTTTTTATACTTTATAAATTTAATAATTATTAAATAAAAGTAATAATAAAAAAAAAAGGATTATAACAACTTCTAATATGGTTAGATGGCTGTTCTCAACAAATGCTAAAGATATTGGTACTTTATATATTATCTTCTCTATTTTTGCGGGTATGATTGGTACTGCCTTTTCTATGTTAATTAGATTAGAATTAGCTGGTCCTGGAATTCAATATCTACATGGTGATCATCAATTATATAATGTAATTGTAACTGCTCATGCATTTGTTATGATTTTCTTCTTAGTTATGCCTGCTATGATTGGAGGTTTTGGTAAAAACCTTATTTCAATTCAATGTATTTTACAATCTACTATGAACAATTTCATGTCAAGTATTCAAACTAAGTCTTATTCAACAACTAATTCATTCAATAATGGTCAATTAGGTTATTATTTAGCCGGGTTAATTGAAGGTGATGGTACTATTATTGTACCAACTAAAGATAAAACTCCAAGTGGTAAAAAAACACACCCTGTTATTAGAATTGTGTTTACATTAAATGATTTACCTTTAGCTAAAAAATTACAACAAGTATTAGGTTGTGGTTTTATTCAAAAACCTAAAACGGGAAATTATTATTTATTTGAAATTCAGAATATTGATGGATTATTCAAATTAGCTAATTTAATTAATGGTAAAATGAGAACGAGGGGTCCGGAGGACCCCTCGTTTAACAACTGGGAGGACCCCAGTTGTGGAACTCCTAAGATTGAGGCCAGTGCCACGGGGTGGCACTTACGGAGAGGCCCTACGGGCCTCTCCGCTCTTCATAGACTTATTAATTGGTTAAATGCTAAAAATAATGGTTCAATTGAATGTTTAGGATTAGATACAAGTGATCTTAATAGTAATAGCTGGTTTGCAGGGTTTAGTGATGCAGATTCTTATTTCCAAGTAAGTTTAACTCATAATAAAGAATCAAATATGATTAAGAATATTAAATCTTTTTATCGATTAGAAATTCAACAAAATTATCATGGAGAATTAAACAGATATAAAGAAATTATGGAATTAATTGCTAAATTCTTACAAACTAAATTATCGTCTAGACAAAGATTAATTAATAATAAAGAATATACTAGTTATATGGTTATTACTTCAAGTTTTTCAACTAATTTATTAATTGATAACTATTTTAAACAATTTCCTATGTTTTCTTCGAAACATTTAGATTATTTAGAATGGTCAAAAGTACTATATTTAAGATTAAACAAAAAACATTTAATCAATAGTGGTGCTTTAATGTGTCTTGAAGCTAAAAATAACATGAATACAAAACGAACAACATGGAATTGGAATCATTTAGATAATTTTCCAACATTATAATAATTAACGAATATAATTTGTATTATATATGATAAAAATTGAAATTAAAAAGTTGCCGTCATTACGAGTAATTGTAATGATAATTACATCGCTATTTGCTGGAAACCCCTAAAGACTTAAAAACCTAGTTCTTTAACTTCTTAAGAACGGGTAAAATTGTTAAGTATGTATAATGGGCAATCAGCAGGAAACCAACGGAATATTAATATTCTTAATGAGAGTGATTATAACACAATCATTTGATATTGATTAATATAATCAATATCAAGTAGGATCCTCAGAGACTACACGCGATGCCCCAATATAAAATATTGGGTGAAGATATAGTCCGGTCCTTAATGAAAGTTAAGGAATAACTGAACTGGTTTGTTCCTTTAATGATTGGAGCGCCTGATTATAAAATATATAATGTCAAAAGAGCCGGGCTTTGCCCGGCTTTCTTTTTACCTTGGGCCGCTTCGCGGCCCCGGGCTTGTATTCTTCTATTTAATACTCTTATTTCTCTAAATTATTTCGAGGCCAAAGATCCTGAGTCAGTTAATCTTGGAACCGTAGGGCCCGAGATTAATAAGAAATTTGGTGCTTATCTGGCTGGATTATGGGAAGGTGATGGATCTATTTGGATTCCTAAAATGACTCATGCTCCAAGTGGTAAGAGGTATACACCTCATTTCTATATTACCTTTCATGATAAAGATTATCCTTTTGTACTTGCTTTACAAAAACTAATTGGAGGAACTATTCGAAATAAATCAGAAAATCATGCTTATGTATTAACAATTAGTAGTATTAATGGACTACAAAATGTTATTTATCTGATGAATGGTTACTTACGGACTCCTAAAGTACATCAATTTAATAAATTAATTCAATGGATTAATACTAATTATTTTAGTACAAAACCAATTGTTTGTAATGATGTAGATATTAGTCCAATTATTAGTAATGCTTGGCTATCTGGATTTATCGATGCAGATGGATCATTTGATGTAAAAGTTCGAGAAAAATCATCTGATGGAAAAGGAAAAAATCGAGTAGAGGCTCGATTACGAATTGAGCAACGAATAATTGACCCAAGTACTGAATTATCTTATTACTCTGTAATAAAATCTATTGCTAGTTCTTTAAATGTAAAATTAAATACTTCTCTTCATAATGAAGGTATCGAGTATTACATTATTTCAATAACTAGTCCTGTTAAATTAAAAACATTGATTAATTATCTAGACACTTATCCTCTATTTAGTAGTAAACTACTAAATTATTTAGATTTTAAATTTTGTGTTAATCTAATGTTATCTCGAGAACATCTTACTGAACAAGGACGAGATAATATTAAAATAATTAAAGCAGGAATGAATAGAAAACGAACATACTATACTTGGGATCATTTAGAAAAATTATCAGAGTACTAAAAATAATTATAAATATACATTATATAAAAATAGTCCTGCCACACTGTGAGGTGTGGATTAGCATTGGGTGAATTGCAAGGAAGTCTTCCCATAATAAATTATTTTAAGACCGGCCACACCTTTGGTGTGACTGGCCAGGGCCCTGCGGGCCCAGACCTTTGGAGTTTAAAGTTTAGCTAAATATTTATCTTAGTTGTTAGACAAAAATGGTCACGAAGTATTTATTATGAAAGATAATTTGCAGCTAAGCTTAAATCAGTGTATTTGTATAAATAGATAAATCTGTATATGCGAATTTGTTTTAAGAAAGTTCAACGACTAATCGGTGAGTTACACTAACAATAATCCGGACACGAGTGCCCAACATCTGCTCCTGTAAGGATTGACAGTTGATGACATAGTCTAAACTCAATAGAAATATTGAGAAAATTCTCTTTAAACAGAGAATTGATAATAAATTGATGGCATTTCCTCGATTAAATAATATTTCATTCTGGTTATTACCTCCTTCTTTAATTCTTTTAGTAGCTAGTGCTTTCGTAGAAAACGGAGCTGGTACTGGATGGACTGTTGAAAATGGTAAGCAGTCGCCGATCTGTAAAGATCGGGCAATAAAACATCACTCGATGCGAGAAACTCCTCAACTTGGAGAGAACTACTCGTCAAATACTAATCTATTATGGACTAGTAATGAATTGGCAGTAAAAATGTTCTCGACACGGGGACAATTCGCCTGGGGTAAATTGAATTATTCAACTTTATCCCATCAGAGACTAAATGTGATGCAACCTAAGAATTCAGAATTTCTACAATGGCTTGTCGGTATGACTGATGGAGATGGATCTTTTTCTGTCTTACGTCAAAACAATAAGTGGACTTTAACGTTCAAAATCACTCAAAGTACTTATAATTTACGAGCTTTGTATTATATTAAACAACAATTAGGAGTAGGTTCAGTAAGTGTAGAATCAAATAGAGATCAAGGTAGTTTTAGAATTAGAGATCGAAAACAATTGGCAAATATTATTTTTCCTATTTTTGATCAATATCCTCTATTAACAACTAAATATTTGGATTATGCTAAATTCAAGTCAGCATATGCTATTCTTGAGGATAAAAAATTAACTAAATTTCAAAGAAATGAACAAATTGAAACTCTATTATTGACTAAACCTGATGAATCTTATATCTCTCCGGCTTGGAATAAAATTACTTTACCTATTGCTGACGCAAATGAGGCAGGTAAGGTTATTTCTAAGTCATGGTTAATTGGATTTGTAGAAGCCTCCCCCGCCACGTTTTACGTGGCGGAGGAGGTAAAGGGGCGGCGATACAGCCTCTTGGCTGAAGGTAGTTTCCATTGCGCCCCGAGCGCTAAGCGCTCGGGTTACAATGCCGGGGGGCCTTCGGCCCCCCGGAATTTGGTAACTAAAGATGCCAATAGAATCGTACATGGATTTGGTATTACTCAAAAATTAGATAGAGTAGTATTAGAAGGTATTAGACATATTCTTCATATTTCCACTAAAGTTGTATACAAAGAAAAATATAATCATCATATGATTGATACTACTAATTCTAGAGCAATTAACAATGTATCAAAATATTTCTTTAATACTATGAAAGGTATGAAGAGTGTTGAATACAAAATTTGGTCTAGATCATTTAATAATCACAAAGGAGACTATTTTCAACTTGTAAAGATTCAAAAATTATTACGAGGATTAAGAACAGTTAGAGCAGATAATACATTGTGGACTTCTAAGTATTAGGTTGAAGGTATAGTCCGAACAATGGCGAGAGTCATTGAGTATAACGATAGAACCCTTTTTAGGGTTTGAGGTTATCAACATTAATGTTACCCTCCATTATCAGGTATTGCTTCTCATTCTGGTGGATCTGTAGATTTAGCGATTTTTAGTCTTCACTTATCTGGTATTTCTTCTATGTTAGGAGCAATGAACTTCATTACTACTATTTTAAATATGAGAGCTCCTGGAATGTCATTCCACAAAATGCCTCTATTTGTATGGGCTGTATTAATTACAGCAGTTCTATTACTTCTATCTTTACCTGTTTTAGCCGGTAAACTAATTCTGCCGGCTTTAAATTCGGCTATTTGCTGGGAACTGTTTGAAAATTATATATTATGTCAAACACAATCAGCAGGAAACCTATTAGATTTGAATTTTTTAGGGATCCTCAGAGACTATACGCCGGAACGAACTGTTTGTTTAAGTATAACAATGATTTCTCTTAAACGTTCTATTATAAAAAATTCTACTAACTTATTGTTTTTTAATAAACAATATACAACTCAAAATATTAATAATAATTTTGCTTCTTATTTAACTGGTTTAATTGAAGGTGATGGGACTATTATTGTTCCAAAAACTGAAAGATCTGTTAAAGGTAAATTAAATTATCCTTCTATTCAAATTGTTTTTCATTTAAGAGATTTTCCTTTAGCACAAATAATTCAAAAAGAATTAAACACAGGTTCACTTTGTCGTATGAAAGGAATTAATGCTTATTTATTGAAAATTAGTGATATGAAAGGAATTTTATTATTAGTAAATATTTTAAATGGTCATATGAGAACATCTAAAATTAATACTTTGTATAAATTAATTGATTGGTTAAATGTTAAAAATGAAAATTTAAATTTAATAAAAAAACCATTAGATACTAGTTCATTAAATTCCAATGCTTGGTTATCTGGATTTATTGAAGCTGATGGTTCTTTTTCAGTATTTTTAAATAAAAAATCAATTAGATTAAGATTTAGTTTAACTCAAACCAGTGTTAATAAATTTGGTAATTCAAATGAAGAAATTATGAATAATTTAGCTTATTTATTTGGGGTTAAATTATCAAGTTATCAACGAAAAAATACACCTTTTTCTTTAGAATTAACAGTTAAAACACAAAGTATTAAGAGTAATGAAATTTTAATTGATTATTTAAAAAAATTTCCTCTTTGGTCTAGTAAATATTTAGACTATATTGATTGGTTAAAAGCATTTGAAACTTTTAAAAAAGTTTCAAATTCAAATAATAAATCAGAAGATATTTTTCATAAAGTATTATCGATTAAAGAAAAAATAAATAGTAGAAGAACAATTTTTATTTGGGATCATTTAAAAAATTTTTACAACTTAGATTCGTAAGATATAGTCCCAACTTATGTGTGAACATAAGAGAGTCTACCTTGAATATTATTAAAATATTCTTGAGTCATAATAAAATTTATGACCTGAAGTTAAATTCGTAGACCAAGATATATTATATTATTTTAAAATAAATTTAATATAATTTAATACGGGAATTACAATGTTACTAACAGATCGAAACTTTAATACTTCTTTCTACGAGCCAGCAGGAGGAGGAGATCCATTATTATATCAACATCTTTTCTGGTTCTTTGGTCAACTTCGGCCCGATTCATTTAATATGAATATGAACTACGCTATAAGCTGGGAATGTCTGTTACCAATCATGATTACTTCGAACATAAGAGGTTTATTTAATAAATCCCGATCAAGTCAAAATATCGTGATTGAGACACAATCAGCAGGTAACCAACGACACGAAAGTAGTCTAGTAGGAACCTCAGAGACTACACGCGTAGCACCTTATTCAAAATCATTTTGTGAATGGCTTGCCGGATTAATTGATGGAGATGGTAGTCTTCAAGTAAATAAAAAAGGATATACTTCTTTAGAAATTACTATGGGACTAGAAGATCTACGTTGTTTACGTTATATCCAAGATAAACTTGGAGGTAGTATTAAAATACGATCAGGTGCTAAAGCTTATCGTTATAGACTACATAACAAACAAGGTATGATTAATCTTATCAATTGTATTAACGGCTATATTCGACACACTTCACGTCTTCAACAATTACATCGAGTTTGTCAACAACTTGAAATTTCTGTTATTTATCCAATAAAATTAGATAAAGAATCTAATTGGTTTGCTGGATTTTTTGATGCTGATGGAACTATTACAATGAGTATGAAAAATAATAGTCCTCAATTAAGTATTAGAGTAGTAAATAAATTATTACAAGATGTACAATATTATAAAGATGTATTTGGAGGCAATGTATATTTTGATAGTGCTCAAAATGGTTATTATCAATGGTCTGTACAAAGTCGTGAAGATGTATTAAATATGTTACAATATTTTAAAACACATACAAGTCGAAGTCATAAATCACAAAGATTATTTCTTATTAAAGATTACTTTACTTTACGTGATCTAGAAGCTTTTAAAGCTGATAGTATTCATTATAAAGCATGGTTAGATTTTATAAATAGATGGAATAAGTTGAAGATATAGTCCTTTTTTCTTCTAACTATATTAATTGAAGAAAAAGCATCCAGAAGTTTATATTTTAATTATTCCTGGATTCGGAATTGTTAGTCACGTAGTATCTACTTTCTGTGGTAAACCAATTTTTGGATACTTAGGTATGGTCGGTAGGCCCAAATTAATTTATTAAATTAATTTGTATCTTCACTATATGCTGGAATCTCCATTTACTTTAAGTACCTTAAGGTAACAATCTTAAATATATTATATGGATAATCAGCAGGAAATCATTAATAAAATGAATTCCTCAGAGACTACACGTGAAGAACTTATAAAGAATTAATCTTTATTTGAATTTATTTTCAAAATTAAGTTAAGATATAGTCCAGCTTAATTTTAATTATATTTAATCAAATTTTAATGTTAAAAAATGGTATGAATATATCTAGAATTAATTTTAAATAAATTAAATTTATTAAAACATTTTGTATAAATATTAAATATAATTAAAATTAAGATATGTTACGCAATGTTATCTATTGGTGTTCTAGGATTTATCGTATGGTCTCACCATATGTATACTGTAGGATTAGATGTTGATACTCGAGCATACTTCACAGCAGCTACAATGATTATTGCAGTACCTACTGGTATTAAAATTTTCTCATGGTTAGCTACTCTATATGGAGGAAGTATTCGATTCACAACTCCTATGTTATTCGCATTAGGATTCTTAGCATTATTCACTATTGGAGGACTTACAGGTGTAATGCTTGCTAACGCTTCAATGGATGTAGCTTTACATGATACATATTATGTAGTTGCTCATTTCCATTATGTTTTATCTATGGGAGCAGTATTTGCAATGTTTGCTGCTTTCTATTATTGGATTGGTAAAATTACTGGTAAAACTTATAATGAATTATTAGGACAAATTCATTTCTGGAGTTTATTTATCGGGGTAAATCTTACATTCTTCCCTCAACATATGTTAGGTCAAAGCTAGGCCTATTTAAATAGTAATATTTATTAAAATATCACTATATGCTGAAAATTCTTAAAGACTTAAGTACCTTATTGGTAATAATCTTGAGTATATTATAATAGATAATCAGCAGGAAATTACTTTATTAAGTAAATTCCTCAGAGACTATACGTGGTACCCCAATTAATATTAATTGGGTGAAGATATAGTCCGATTCATAATGAAAGTTATGAAATTTATTTATCATTAAAATATTTGCTTTGATATTTTCTTATTATAAATAATGATAAAAAAATTGCTAGCAGGAATGCCTCGAAGAATTCCAGATTACCCAGATGCATATGCAGGATGGAATTTAGTATCTAGTTTTGGATCTATTATTTCTATTGTAGCTTCATTAGTTTTCCTATACGCATTATATGATTTATTAGCTCGACAAGAATATAACTTAGCTAATAATTATTGGTACGTACCTCAATTCTTTAGTAGTTCACGAGCAATTGGAGCTACTTCAACAGCTTCAACTTTAGAATGGTCATTAACTAGTCCACCATCATTCCATACTGTAAATTCATTACCAGTTCAATCTTAATTAAATTAATAATATAACACCCCCTTAGAATCTGGGCCTAAAGGTCTAAATTCGGCCTTTTTGGCTCGAATTTTAAAATATTTAGTTTTGTTCAAATAATAATATTATATTTAAATAATAAGCTTATTTAATATAAAATTAAGATTCTGGGCTATTATTTTAAAACTTAAAATTTTAAAATATTAATCTATTTATTAATAGTCCTTCGAAACTAATATTTTTATTAAAATTTTATAATAATTTTAAAACAAATTGGGACAAAGCTCTTATTTGTAAGGAGTTTATCGATTTTTTGTTTTATAATTTAAAAAATCAAATATTTTAAAAAAATATTTATATATGTATTTTATATAAAATCGATTTACCTTTTTGTGGTAGATTCTATAAGTACCATTATAATATGTGGGAAACTAAATAATCGATTTAATAATTATAAATTTTATAAATTTGATTAGACATTAATTATGCTTAATAATAAAAATAACATATATTTTTATTATTAAAAATATTCCTGAAAATATTATAATCAGATAGGATTAATGATAATCTTATTTATAAACAAAATTCATATTAATAAAATAAAGTAAATTAAACGGTTTAATTAATAATATATTATTTTTTTATATTTTAGTATTACCTAGTTAAAAATGGATTTTAATAATATTATTTATTTTGTAATAAATTGTATATTATATAAGTAATAAATTTATTTTAAATTTATTTTTCACTGGTTTTTATATTTTACTTTAAAGTAAAGATAAATATTAGTTTAAAGTTTATAATAAACTTTAATCTTCTCTTAATTTTGTTAAGACTTAAAATTTATTTTAATCTTAATAAATTAAAGATAGTATCTCTAATGAGATAGTTGTTAAGTGAGTAATGGTTTTATTCGGTGTATTAACCATGATTTTAGCGATTGCCTTATTTTCCCTTCGAATTCCTGCGATTTATTTTAATCGAATCACAATTATTTTACTACTTTTTTCTGCTTTATTATCATATAATTCTCTTTATATGAATAATATTGGTTCAGGAGTAGGAGTGTTCGGTGGATTATTTCAAGTTACAACTATTACTCAAAGTATTGATGTATTTATTTATTTATTAGGAGCTTTAGTACTTTTATTAAGTGAAAAAGCAAGTAGAGCAAATACTCTATCATTTAATAAATTAAATTCAACTTTAGTAAATAAGAGTAAAGGATTATCAGTATTAGCTGAATATCCTCTTATTGCTTTATTTTCTGTATTAGGTATGAGTAGTTTAATTTCAAGTAGTGACTTAATTTCTATGTTTTTATCTATTGAATTACAAAGTTTTGCTGTATATATTTTAGCTACTATTTACAGAGAGTCAGAATCTGCAACATCAGCTGGATTAAAATATTTCTTATTAGGAAGTTTATCTTCAGCTTTAATTTTATTAGGAAGTAGTTTATTATATAGTTTTACAGGACTAACTAGTTTTGAAGGATTATATATGTTATGTTCTACAACAGAAACAAATACTGCGATTGAAATTAGTGTATTATTAATTATGGTAGGTTTACTATTTAAAGTATCTGCAGCTCCATTTCATAATTGGGCTCCAGATGTATATGATGGAGTACCTACAGTAGTAACAACTTGGTTAACAACAATGCCAAAAATTGCTTTCTTAGTATTTATTTTAGAATTCCAAGGATTTACTCAATTAGCTAATTGGTCTTCATGGACTAATTTATTATTAATTAGTTCATTATTATCATTATTAATTGGTACAATTGGAGGATTAGCTCAATATAGAATTAAACGATTATTAACATATAGTACAATTTCTCATGTAGGATTTTTACTATTAGCATTAGCAATTAATAATGAAGAATCTGTAGAATCTTTTTTATTTTATCTAATTCAATATTCATTAACTAATATTAATGTATTTTTTATTTTAGTAGCATTTGGTTACTTATTAGGATCTAAAGGATTATCTATTTATTCACCAATTCAATTAATTAATCAATTAAAAGGTCAATTTAAAGTAAATCCTTTACTTGGATTAAGTCTTGCTATTTGTTTATTTTCTATGGCAGGTATTCCTCCTTTAGTAGGATTTTTTGGTAAACAGATGGTTTTATATGCAGCAACTCATAATGGAAATTTCTTCTTAGCTTTTGTAGCTATTTTAGTAAGTGTAGTTAGTGCTGCATATTATTTAAGAATTATTAAAGTTATTCATTTTGATCCTGTACCAGCGCCATCAGCATTATCATTAATTAAAACTACGGAAATTTCTTCTGATTTAAATGTAACTGAAACAAATAATTCTTTAGAAGGTTCTTCTGAAGAATTATCAACTTCAAGTAGTTTAGTAATTGCAACAATTACTCTTCTATTAATTTTCTTTATTATTAATCCAACACCATTATTAAACAGTGTTCACTTAATCACTTTAAATCTATTTTATTGGTAATGAGTACATTAACATTTTTAGTTTTATTCCTTCCTATTTTAACATTAGTTTTACTTGTAGTAAATGGATTATTAGCTGTTAATAAACCTTACAGTGAAAAAGTATCACCCTATGAGTGTGGGTAAGTGTATGCCCCCTATAATAGTAATATTATTTGGAAAATCGGGTGAATTGCAAAAAACTCCAATTTAATTAATTGGACAATTTGCAGCGAAGCTTATATCGGTATTTTTATAGATATATGAACGTTCAACGACTAGAAGGTGAGTAATACCAACAATAATCTTTCCACGAGCGCCCGACAACCTTAAATAAATTTTTAAGGTTGATGACATAGTCTGAACCATATGGTAACATATGGAAATAAAGAATAAAAATCTTTATGTTAACAAAATTGTTACACCTTTAGGAGATGCTCGACAGAAATTTTCTGTTCAATTCTATTTAGTAGCGATCTTATTCATTGTATTTGATTTAGAAGTTCTATTCTTATTCCCATTTGCAGTATCTTTATACGAAATCTCAACAATGGGATTTTGGGTAGTAATTCTATTTTTAGTTGTATTAACAATTGGATTTGTTTACGAATTTGGTAAAGGAGCTTTAAAATTTACTAAAGATCCTTCTACTTCAAAAATTAATTTATAATTATAATATTTTTGGGGTCATTAATGGTCAGTCATTAATGGCTCCTCCACTTGATAAAGGTTATTTAATAAATTTACACCGTCACAACTCCTTTATATATAAAATTTATTAAATTAAATATATAAGGTAAATGGTGAAAAGATTATAAAAGGTTTAACATAATTTATTAATTATAAGATTTTAATAAAAATTTATTATTATTTTTTTAAAAACAAATTAATTTTTAAAATTTTATTGAAAATTTTAATTAAATCCGGAAAATTATAAAAGCAATGATAATAGGCAATATTGTTATAATTAGTTTATGTAAATTTATTAAATAAGTAAATACAAAATAATAAATTATTTTGTAAACTATTTATTACATTGACTATTTTTTAAGTATATACAAAATATTTTAAGAAATTTTCTTAATGCCGGTTAAATATTTCCCAATGGATTTAATCCATTAATTTCTAATTAAATTTTAACTAGCCTTTGGCTAGATATTAAAATATTATGGTAATTTCATTTTTATTTTTATTAATTGGTTGGAATTTAGTTAGTTTAACTATTAATTTAACTGATTTTATTTTAACTAGATGTTTTAATTCTGTTTCTGATAAATTAAAAATTTTATTAATTTTAGTTAATGGTTTCTTTTGGATTTTTATTTTTAGTTTATTTTCATATGATCTTTTTAATGAAAGTATGAATGTATATTGTTCAAATAGTTCAGAATCCGAAACTAATCCTAATATCGTAACAGTAAGTTCAGAACATTATAAAAAGAGTTTTTCTTTTGATCTTAGATATTTAAGAGATATTGGTGCTCTTGGAGTAATTGGTAAAGCAAGTATTTCTGTAGCAAAATATTTTCCAGCTTCAAATAAACTAACTGCTACTATTGGTACTGCTACAGCAATGGGTACAACTTACCTTGGAATTAGAATTCTAGAACATATTGAGAATCAAAAAAGAGTATTTACTATTACTAAAAATGATAAAAGTGCGAATTTAATCATTGAACCTAATCCTGAATTAGGAGGTACTGAAAAAGATGTGGAAGAGGTAATTAAAAATATTAAAATTAATTCACCTTATGAAGCTTCTGAAATTTTAAATGGTATTAAGATGATTTTATTTTGTACTGAAATTCTTTCTACATTGGTAATTATTAGTTTTATTTTTTATAGTTTATTTATTTTCATTAAATATGTAAATTTTAATAAATTTAAAATTAATAATGTTATTTGTATTAAATTTATTAATTTAGTACAAAAAGCAAGTATTATTTATATTTTATTTTGGGGTGGATTAACATTATTTAATATTAGTGCTATTCTTTATTTAAATATTAGATTATCTAATTTTTTAGATACTCTTACTGTATAATATTATAATATTTAGTTATTATGTTATCCATAAATAAATTATTTTAAAAATATAGGGTTAATTTTATTATATATTTCGGCTTTTCTATAAAAATTTTTAATTTTTTTATATAAAAATTTTAAATGATGTATAGTATATAATTTTCTAATAAATTATTTAAAAATTTATATTTTATTATATCTAAACCAAATTAACAACCTCCCTTAATGAAAACCTTTATCAATATAAAAATGTAATAAAAAATTAATATTATAATAATTATAATAAGTTAATTTTTAGGTTTAAATTATTAATTAAAAATATGAATAAAAATTTTAAGAAAGACTCGCGCATAGCGCGGGTCTCTTAGGGACGGCCTTTGGCCGGTTTTGAGTTGTAAAATTAATTTAGTTTCCCATTTAATGGTACTTATAATATCACCACGAGAAGGTATTAATTAAGATATTGAGGGGGGAATATTTATTTTTGAGTAGTATTATTAGGTAATAAAAATACTGCCCATAATAGAAGAACAAATAATCTAGGGTCTCCAATAAAGAAAATTAAAGTAATAAATAAAATTAAACCATTAAAAATGTACATAGCATATGTAGGAATAAATCCAGAATCTAATCCAGAAACTTTATTAGAAGCAGATTTAAATACATTTACTAATCCATAAGGTCCAACTAATTCAATAGCTCCTCTATCAAGGATTTTGTTAGTTGTATAACCAAAATTTAAAAATTTATTTAATAATAAATTATTATAAATATTATCAAAATAATATTTTTGATTAAAGAATCTATAAATTCCTCGACCTAATTTAGTACTAATAAATTTATTAGGTAATTCATCAAAAATCCAATAAATAGCTAAAACTCCGAAAGTACCTAAAAGACTACCAATTAATGGTAAAAATTTCATAGACATAGGAAGTCCAAATTCAGTATCTACTAGAATAGAATGGTTAGGATGAATAAATAAAGCATTATTATAAAAATCTGTTCCCATTCCTACAAATAAATCTTTAGTTACATAACCAAAGAAAATACTAAATACAGCTAATACTACTAAAGGAATTGCCATAATTAAAGGAGCTTCATGAATATTATTATAATTAATTTTTGGTCCATTTGGATAACCTAAGAAAGTTAAATATAAAGATCGGATAGAATACATAGCTGTAAATACTGCAGCTACAGAAGCTAACCAATATACTAAATTACCAGAAAAACTATAATGTCCATAAGCTAATTCAATAATTAAATCTTTAGAATAGAATCCAGTTAAAAATGGTAATGCCATTAAACTTAAAGATCCAATTACCATCATAGAATATGTAAATGGTAATAATCTTGATAATCCACCAAATTTTCTTAAATCTTGTTCATCATTCATTGCATGAATTACAGAACCAGCTGATAAGAATAATAAAGCTTTAAACCATGCATGATTTACTAAATGAAATAATGCTACATTATATTGACTTAATCCACAAACTAAGAATAAAAGACCTAATTGAGAACAAGTTGAATAAGCAATAACTCGTTTTAAATCATTTTGTAATAATCCAGTAGTTGCTGCAAAAAATGCAGTTAAAGCACCTACCCATGTAATTAAAATTAAAGCTGTTGACCCAAATTCTAAAATAGGAGAAGATCGTAGAAGTAAATAAACTCCTGCAGTTACCATTGTAGCTGCATGAATTAATGCTGAAACTGGTGTTGGCAAAAAAATGTGTTGATATTCTCTCGTAAGAGAATATACGCAGTTACTCTCATAACTGTTCGGACTATATCTTCATTAATATTATTTGTTGATTTTATTCATTAAATCTTTAACTCTATTTAAACCATCTTCATTGAAATGGTCTTTATTAATAACTAATTTATATGCTTTAAGCCAATTAAAGTAATCAATATACTTCTTAGTTTTTAAAGAATATCTGTTAAAATAACTAACTACCTTAGATAATTTAGATAAATTAACAGTCATATTATATCCATTATAACTTTTCAAATATGATACTTTACCATTAAGCATTTCAGCAATCTTAGTCATAAGTTCTAATTCACCTAAGACCCCCGCGCTTTGCGCGGGCCTTTTTACCTCGGCCTCTCGTAGCGGGGCCGAGGCTTTTTGTGATAAAATATATCGTACGTGAACTTGATTATATGTCTCAGATCGTTTAACAACACTAATTGTAAAACAACCTTCTGAATCAGAAAATCCAGATAACCAAGCATTATTTAAAGTTGGAGAATTACTATTTTGGATTAATTTAATATCCGTATTGTATGCCTTATTAAAGGCTTCCAACCATAATTTAAATTGATTATTTTTTCTTTCTGTTAATAAGTTACCATTGAAAATATGAATTAGTTTTAAAATACCTTTTTGATCTCTTACTCGAAAGTGATGAGTTTTATTCTTTTTATTTTGTACTGATACAGAACCAAATCCTAATTCTTTTTTAATATAGAATAAAATTTGTGCATCAATACTAAATTGAGTTACTTTAAATTCTAAATAACCATTTTTATTAATAATAAATGAACCATCACCTTCAGTAAAACCAATAAACCAATGTTTAAAATCTGAGTTAAAATTTAATGAATTTTCATCGATAATATTTAATGTTTCACGTGTAGTCTCTGAGGAACCTACTTCATCATTTAATAATGATGTTTGGTTTCCTGCGGATCGTCTTACCATTTGGATTTTTCCGAGCAAGATATGTTCTTGAGTGGACCAAATAGTTTTAAGATGTTCCCGCATATAGTGAAATTTAAGGAGAGCCCAAAACCAACCCTCCATTGCATCTGGTAACCAAGTATGAAGACCAATTTGAGCTGATTTACCCATAGCTGCTACTAATAAACAAATAGAAATAATTGTAATTAATTCTTCATTAATAAATGGAGCTAAAGAAAATACTGTAGTAAAATCAAGATTACCGAAAGTCCAGAAAATAGCCCAAAGACCAATACTGAAACCCCAATCACCTACTCTATTCATTACTAATGCTTTAATTGCTGCTTTATTAGCTTGTAATCTAGTAAACCAGAAGTTAATTAATAGGTAAGATGAAATACCTACACCTTCCCAACCAATAAACATTACTAAATAATTATCACCTGTTACTAACATTAACATAAAAAATGTAAACATTGATAAATATGCAAAAAATCTTTGATTATGAGGATCTTCACTCATATAATTTGTAGAATAAATATGTACTAAAGCAGATACAATAAGTACTGGTAATAACATAGATACAGTTAAACTATCGTAAATAAATCCCCATGATACTAATAAAAATTCTGAATCAATCCAGCTCATTAATTTAATAGAAACTGGTGATCCACATAATCCTACTTCGTAAAAAGCTACTAAAGCTAATAAAGCTGTTAAAACTAGAGAACTACAAGTAATTAAATGACTACCAGTTTTACCAATTTTTCTTCCTAAAAATCCAGCTACTGTGGCTGATAATAAAGGTAGTGTTAAAATAGCTAAATACATTATGCTTTAATTGCAATACTACCTCTTAATCTATAATATGCAACTAAAATTCCTAATCCAATAGCTGATTCTGCTCCTGCAATAGCAATAATATAAATACCATAAGTTTGACCTAGGATATCATCAAAGCTAAATGAACTTAAGATAATTAATAATGTTACAGCTAATAACATAATTTCGATGGAAATCAACATTAGAATAATATTTTTTCGGTTAAGAATAAATCCTAAAATACCGATAAGAAATAATACCATCGATAAATTCATTCTGTTTATTTGTAATTAACTTTATAATTGTAATATTATAATCTTTTGTGTATAATTATTATATAAACAAAATCATAAAAACAGGCCCTTAAGATTAATTTATTAAAAACTTGTATAATGGCCGTTGTATTTAAAATATTAATTGAGATTTAATTCTAATTTTTTAAATCAAAATCTCACCGAGATTGTCTTAGGGCTGAGTTTAATTTATTTAAAAATAAAATATTTTTGACACAGAAATTTAAAATTCTATATATAAGTTTTAAATTATTCCATTTATTAAAAATAATATTATATCTTTAAATTTAATAATAATGTTACTGCATCAAGTTAATAAAATTATCTTTCATATTTTCAGGTTCGTCGCCGGCACAGCCGGCGATGAGCTATCGGGCCCTACGGGCCCGCCGGTTCTAAAATAGAGTCCTAAAAATTTATTTACAAAAATTCTATAATTATTATAATTATTGAATAATTCTATATTTTTATTTAAATTATTTAAATATTATTATATAAATATAAAATAATAATTTATTCAAAAAATTATTTTTAAATTAAATTATTTTTAATTTTTAAATTTTTGAACTGAACAAAGCACAAATTTAATTATTTAAATAAAAAAGGCCCGTGCATAATACAGATTGCCAAAGACGGCTTTAGCCGCTTTTAATTTATGAATATTTATATTTTAAAGTATAAAATTTACTATAATTTAAAAACAGTGAATTAAACAAAGGACCCGCGCACAGCGCGGGTCCTTTGTTTATTTTAAATGTCCTGGGGAAGAATTGAACTTCCTCACTACGATTTTCAGTCGTACGCTCTACCATTTAAGCTACCGGGACTTTTAATTAGGTATAGTAGGAATCGAACCCACATATGTTTTATTTCAAGTAAAATGCTTTACCAGTCAGCCATATACCTTAATAATAAATTTAATAAATATACTATTTAAATATTAAATTAATATTTAATCTGTAGGTAAATTATCTTGGACCATATAAATATATGATTTTGAGATAATAAATTTAGTTATACAAAACATAATTTAAATTTTGTGTAAAATTATAGATTTTTAATAAATAAAATGTAAAAATAATTTATTTTATTCTTAAATTAATTTAAGAAAAATAACAAAATAAGACCGTCAGGATGACCTTCCACCCTAAGATCTTAGGCCGCTCGTCGGCCTCCCGTTTTATTTAAAAATAATTTTTAATTTCAAAATAAAAATTAAAAAATATCCTATTTATTAAAAAAATCATGTAATAACAGCTATTTTTAATAAAAAATTTTTTATTATATTATTTATAATGTTAATATTTTGAAAGTAAAATCAAAAAATGTTATTGTTTATAACTTCTTTATTTAATTTTTTAAAATTAGTCTGAAGAGGGATCGAACCTCTAACTTATACGTTATCAACATATCACTCTACCGATTGAGTTACCAGACTTATAGATTTATTTATTAAAATTTTATTTATATTATTCTTTTATATAATCTAAAAAAGCAAAAATATTTTTATTTAATTATAACTATTCTTAAATTTATTATATTAAATTAAATTAAAATTAATTTTAAATATATACAGGAGAGGTAGGATTCGAACCCACTACTAGGATTTTGGAGATCCTTATTTTAAACCAAGTAAACTACACTCCTTTATTTATTGTTTTCTTTTATATTATTATAAATTAAATAAAATTTATTTCTTAAATTTATCGACAAGATTATTTATATAATAAAAATTATAAATACCTAAAAATTTATATAATAACTCCTTAAATTAAGAAGATTTTAAGTTTTTTTGATTATTATTATAAAATAATTTAATTTTTATTTTGTTAATTCAATTAGTAATAAATAAGCCTATTATTTTTATTTTGTAAAAATTAATAATAAATAAAAATATTACTATATAGCGGTAATTAATTAATATTTTAAAATATTAAATTAATTAATTAAGATTCGTCGAAACTAATAATAATTAAATATTAAAAAATAAAAGTAACAATTTAAATAATAAAATAATAATTGGGCTGTGGACTAATTTTGGCAAGTCATCGACTTTTGATGTCGACTAATGGGAGTTCGAGCCTTCCCGGCCCAGTAATAAAATATTTATTTAATGAATAAAATTTTTTAAAAATTAATTTTTAAAAAATTTACTTATAAATTTTATAAATTATGTTATACACAAATTTATTATAATATAATTATTATTAAAATATTATAATAATTTTTAAACTATTTTATATAAAATAATATCTTTTAAATAATCGATAAATAAGTTAATAAATTGCTTTATTTTTTTAATTAAAAAAATATTTATGTTTACTTAAATATTAAAATTTAATAAATTTAATCATATTAATTTATTTATATTTTTTTATTAAAAAAAATATAAATATTAATAAAATAATGAAAGTAAATAAATATATTAATTTTTTAAAATATAGCAATATAATTATATAATAATATTTAACTAAGTTTAGTTAAATATTATTATTT
>NW_027137909.1:0-20781 GCF_000149305.1 Rhizopus delemar RA 99-880 | reverse complement strand
TAAACACAATGTAAAATATCTAATGAAAATTAGGGTAATTAAAAGAAATATTTTGGACTCCATAATTATAATTTTTAAAATTTTAGATAACTGTATTTATTGTCGTCTTTTGTTTTAAAAATGATAAATATGGACCGGCTATATCAATCAAAATTTAAAATTTTAAAAATTATAATTTTAAGTGAGTAAGTAGTAATACTTGACTTTGAGTACATTATCTACTAACAAATTTATTTTTAATAATATTTTTAAAAAATTTTTAAATAAAATTTATAATTGATCAAAAATAGACAATTTAAATTTAAAATCTCAAAAAAGTAAATTTATAATAAAAAGTACTAGAGCATAGCCTTTATTTATAGGATCTTTCAGCTCTAAATATTTTTAACTTTTTTAATAGATTGACTCTAAAAAATACTTTTTTTAAGATTTTACAAAAGTATTGGCCGTGTAATATTTAATGCAGAAGGCCGAGAAAGGAGGTCGTAGACCTCCTTTCTTGGCCCAAGGAGACGCTTCGCGTCTCCTCGGGCCTTTGGTCTTATGCTAAAATTTAGGATAGAATAATTTAACCTGTGGTAAGCCTAAGCTAAAAATTTTTAATTAAAAATAAATATTTTGTCAAGGGCGGCTATGCCACCCTTAACCTCGCCAGGCTACAAGTAGCCCGGCGAGGGTTTAATTTTAGTTGAAGATCTAAAGCGCTTTAATCCTTAGTAAGGATAGCTTTTTATTCAATAAATAAATTTATTGAGTATAGATATATTAACTTAATAACAGAATTCGGCTTATTTAACTCTAAGAATAATATATACTTAAAATTAATATATAGTTTAATAAATAAAAGAAACAATATAGCCGGGATAATTTAATGGTAAAATGTTTATTTCATACATAAAACTTGGGAGTTCAAATCTCTCTCCCGGTAATATATATTTTTTATATCCAGACAACCTTAAGATTCTTGAGTTTTAAATCCTCAAAAATTTTTAGATTTAAAAATTTATTTTTGTTTAATTTCAAAGGAAAACTTTAATGAGCGCGCATAAAGCGCGCTCATTTTATTATTAAAATATTATCGAGGATTAACTCAACATATGCCTGTATGGTCTATTATGTTCTTTTTATTTACATTAGGTAATATTGCAGTACCATTATCTGCTAATTTTGTAGGTGAATTTATGACACTTACTGGAGCATTCCAACAAAATCCAGTATTAACTGTATTAGGAGGATTAGGAATGATTTTAAGTGCTGCATATGGTATTTGGCTATATAATAGAACTGCATTTGGTGCTCAAAGTAAATATTTAGTTCCAATGGGTGATATCAACCGAAGAGAATTTATGACATTATTACCATTATTATTCTTAATGTTTGTAATGGGATTATTCCCAAATTTATTCTTAGAACCTATGCATTTAGCAGTATCTAATTTATTAATCTAATAACTATTATTAATTACCCCCCTTTTATTAAACCCTTTAGATTAAATTAAATTTTAAATCTCTGATTTAAAATAATTCATTAATTAATAGTGATTGCCACGTAGCAACAACTATCTTTAATTTATTATAAATTTATAATTAATTAATTATAAACTTTTTAATTTATTAAAAATGAGCCCGTATGTAGTATAGGTTTATCTGATCGACCTTCGGTTGGCCGAGTTAAAATATTTTTACATAAATTGTATTATGAGTTTTTAATTATATAAAGGGGACCCGCGCTGCGCGCGGGTTCCCAGAGAACTACTTTTGGCCGGTTTTGATTTTATTTTAAAGATTAGTGTATTGAATTAATTTTAATAGGTCGGGCCGCCGCGCATTGCGCGGCGGTATTACTTAAGAAGTGGTGTAGTTGTCACTCTGGTTCATTTTAATTTTAAAATTTTTCTTAGATATTATTATATTAAAATTATTTAATAATTTAAAAAGTATAATATTTAGTCTAATTATAAGTAAGGTCACCTTACTTTTTATTATGTTTTAAATTAAATTATAATAATAAAGTAGTCTAAGTTAATCTTATTAATTAGATTATTTTAGATTGATGTTTTACATCCGTTCTCTCTTTCTAGGCCGGATAATCTTATTTGTTTGTGCAAAATTTAATTTAATTTATAAAATTAAAAAATCGAGGCAGGCGCAGCCTGCCTTGATCGGGTCCGCGCATTTTGCGCGGAACCAATCTTTAATCTTATTAGATTAAAAATTTAAATAATTATATAAATTTTTTAATATTTGAGAACTAGAGGTACCGATTTGATAAAAAAGCACTGATAAATAAATAAAAATGTCAACTTTAGCTACAACTTTCTTAGTTAATAACCCACTAGAGCAATTTGAAATTAATGATTTTGTTTTCATTTTAGCTCCAATTTTTGGATTTACTAAATTATCTTTAACTAACATTGGATTTTATTTAATTATGGTAGTAGTAATTACTATCAGTATGAATGTTTTATCTTTAAATAATGGTTATGTAATTCCTTCTCGATGGACTATTCATTCTGAATCTGTTTACGGATCTATTTTAAATTTAGTTCGAGAACAAATTGGACCAAAAAATGAAGTTTATGTACCATTCATTTTTGCTTTATTCAATTTTATTTTAATTAGTAATCTAGTAGGTTTAGTACCTTATTCTTTCACAACTACTTCTCATCTTGTTTTAACTATTAGTTTAGCTACAGCTATTCTAATTGGAGTTACTATTATTGGATTCCAACGACATGGATTAGGATTTTTTGCATTCTTTATTCCAGCTGGTACTCCATTTGCTCTAGTATTTTTATTAGTAGCTATTGAATTAATTTCTTATTTAGCTCGAGCAGTTTC
Source organism: Rhizopus delemar RA 99-880 (assembly GCF_000149305.1). NCBI lineage: Eukaryota > Fungi > Mucoromycota > Mucoromycetes > Mucorales > Rhizopodaceae > Rhizopus > Rhizopus delemar. The sequence goes on along the minus strand of NW_027137909.1, from coordinate 17,941 downwards.
TTTAGGTGTTCGATTAGGTGCTAATATGATTGCAGGACACTCTTTATTAAAAATTATTTCAACTTTCACATGGAAAATGGTAGTAGCAGGACCTGTATTATTATTAGTTAGTCTATTACCTCTATTATTCTTAACAGCTTTAGCTGGTCTAGAATTTGGTATTGGTATTCTTCAGGCGTATGTTTTCACTATTTTAACTTGTTCTTACCTAAAAGATGCAATTGAACTACACTAATTTTTAAGTAGATTAATTATGGATCTCTACGTAAAAAATAATTTTTCTTTTTAAGTGTAAGATTGTTTTGCACAAAATTAAGTTATGGATTTTAATAATCAATAATCCACTTAATTATTTAATATTAAAGCCTATTTTGACGGCTAAATAAACTATACATTAATTGTGGTTATGTATAAATAAATTTATAAATATTTAAATTATTTATTTTAAAATTTAAATAAATAATAATAATTTATAGCTTGCCTAGTTCAATGGTAGAACAGGGTATTTCTAACACCCAAATCCAGGATCGAAACCTGGGGTGAGTTACTTATAAACAAATAATATTTTTATAAAAATATACTGCTCGTGAATTATTAAAATAAATCGACAAAATTTAAAATTATAGATATAAAAATTATTATTTTTTATATCAGGTTGGTAAGATTTGAACTTACACTATTTTACACCCAAAGTAAATGCCTTACCAGATTAGGCTACAACCTGATTATTAATTGTATATTAAATAATTATAAAGAATATTTAGCAATATTAATAAATTATTTTATTTATATAATAAATAACAAAATTTTTATTGTATTTTTATTAAAATTTTAATTTTGAATTGGAGTTACCGAGACTTGAACTCGGACTACTCGTATGCAAAACGAGCCCTCTACCATTTAAGGAATAACCCCTATTTTTTATAGAATAATTTAATATTAAAAAGTTAATTGTTACTTATATATTATTTATTTAAAATAAAAACCTTATATTACAAATTTTTATTTAAATAAAATACCAATATAGTTGGCAATAATATATTGTGGGTTATGTTTCAATGTATTTAAACATATATAATTATATATTCTAAGATATATTTACTAAAATGTAAACACTAATTTTTATACATATATTTTATACACCTTATACACAATCTTTGTTGTATTATTTTATTAATAACGAATGCTAATACATTATTTTTATTTTATACGAAATTTAATATCATTAATTTTTTAATTTATTTACAAAATTTTAATTTTTTTAACGTAAAATTACTTTTTAACCTATACCTATATTCCATTAATTTTTGAATTTTTTGTAAAAATTTAATATTTTTAATATAAAACCTATCTTATACCCACATCCTTATTCTCCGTGCAAAGTGCGGATCTTAATCGAATAAAAATAATTATTTTAATAAAAGAAAGTTTTCCGATAAATTTTTAAATTTATTATTAATTTAATAATAAATTTATATAAGTAATCAATATATTTTTATTTATTTTGTATATAAAACATAAATAAAAATTGGCCCTAGGAACCCGCATTATGCGCAGGTTCTTTTTTATTAAAAAATATTTATTAACTTTATAAAAAAGTAATTTTTAATAAAATATGTTTTACATAAATAATTTTTTTATAAGGGGAGAATACTGATTGGTCAGTGAGCGAGCTGTAAACTCGTGAGCCCTTGCGCTCTTTGGGGGTTCGAATCCCTCTCTCCTCATATTAAATAATAAATTAATTTATAAACAAAATTATTAAATAAATTTAAAAATAATAAATTAATTAATAACTGAGAAAAATTTATTTATCTTGACCAGGGCCGGGCTTTGCCCGGCCCTGGCTTTTGTTTAGGGTTCAAGGCAAAGCTTAAGACTAAACAATAATGCGGATTGGTGTAATGGCAGCATACTAGACTCATGATCTAGACGTGGTAGTTCAAATCTATCATCCGCACAATTAATATAAATTCAGGGCTGGCCAAAAGTAATTTTTTAGGAACGCGTAGGTCTTATTTAATAATAAATTTAATCCAAAAATAAATTTAATTAAAAATTTAAATATTAAAAATTTATAATTAAATTAAGAAGATCTGTTCGTAGTGTAAATTTTCTAATAAAATATAAAATAAAAATAACCTACACATAATATAAGTTTTTAGGGACGGCCAAAAGCCGTCCCATTTTATTATAATTTAAAAAATTTATTAAAATAAACTTTTTATTATCATTTAATAAATTTTATAATAAATAATTTAAATTTTAAGCTTAAATTTTATAATATTTATTGTAATTTTTTATAAGTAATAATTTTTCTTAGGAGTTATAATAGTTAACCAAATAAAATTTATTTGGAGGAAAGTCCGGGGCTTATTATTTAATAAATTAAATAACCACAATGTAAAATATCTAATGAAAATTAGGGTAATTAAAAGAAATATTTTGGACTCCATAATTATAATTTTTAAAATTTTAGATAACTGTATTTATTGTCGTCTTTTGTTTTAAAAATGATAAATATGGACCGGCTATATCAATCAAAATTTAAAATTTTAAAAATTATAATTTTAAGTGAGTAAGTAGTAATACTTGACTTTGAGTACATTATCTACTAACAAATTTATTTTTAATAATATTTTTAAAAAATTTTTAAATAAAATTTATAATTGATCAAAAATAGACAATTTAAATTTAAAATCTCAAAAAAGTAAATTTATAATAAAAAGTACTAGAGCATAGCCTTTATTTATAGGATCTTTCAGCTCTAAATATTTTTAACTTTTTTAATAGATTGACTCTAAAAAATACTTTTTTTAAGATTTTACAAAAGTATTGGCCGTGTAATATTTAATGCAGAAGGCCGAGAAAGGAGGTCGTAGACCTCCTTTCTTGGCCCAAGGAGACGCTTCGCGTCTCCTCGGGCCTTTGGTCTTATGCTAAAATTTAGGATAGAATAATTTAACCTGTGGTAAGCCTAAGCTAAAAATTTTTAATTAAAAATAAATATTTTGTCAAGGGCGGCTATGCCACCCTTAACCTCGCCAGGCTACAAGTAGCCCGGCGAGGGTTTAATTTTAGTTGAAGATCTAAAGCGCTTTAATCCTTAGTAAGGATAGCTTTTTATTCAATAAATAAATTTATTGAGTATAGATATATTAACTTAATAACAGAATTCGGCTTATTTAACTCTAAGAATAATATATACTTAAAATTAATATATAGTTTAATAAATAAAAGAAACAATATAGCCGGGATAATTTAATGGTAAAATGTTTATTTCATACATAAAACTTGGGAGTTCAAATCTCTCTCCCGGTAATATATATTTTTTATATCCAGACAACCTTAAGATTCTTGAGTTTTAAATCCTCAAAAATTTTTAGATTTAAAAATTTATTTTTGTTTAATTTCAAAGGAAAACTTTAATGAGCGCGCATAAAGCGCGCTCATTTTATTATTAAAATAATAATCAGACTTAATTTATAGGATATAAAGTATCACAAATTTTAGTATTTAATTAAAACAAGGTCGACTATTAATAAATTAATTGTTTTAAATTTTAGAAAATAAAAATATTACTTATTTTCACGGAATATAAAAAATTTTATTCATTAAATATAATAATTTTTGCTTACTTGGAGAAATTGGTAAACTCTCCGAATTTAAACTTCGGTGCCGAGAGGCTTGTGGGTTCGAGTCCCACAGTAAGTATACTATAAAAATTAAATTTAAAAATGTCTACGGATGAAAGCCTGTTAATATTGAATATATTTTATCTGACTAAATGTCTTAAAATTAAATTACTAAAATTTAATAAATTCAAATAAAAAGTCAATAAATGATATAATTAGGAATTAAATAAGAACAAAATATAAATTAAGTAAAACTCAGAGACAAAACTTAAAATGAAGGTTTAAATCCTTCCATTCTTTAAATTTTAAGAATATTCATCACCGTTCTCGCATAATTTATTTACAATTAAATATAGCAAAAAATTTTACGGTAGTGATCAATAAAGTATTTGAAGGATAAAAAGTTTTATAAAGGTATAAGGGTTTAATAAAGGGTGGTTATAAAGGTTATAATAAGAGAAAGGGTGTATATTAATTTTTATTGTATCTAATATAAATATTTAAAATTAAATGGCCTAAAGATTTTTTTATATAAAAGACGAATAAATTAAAAAATTTATTTCGGCAAAATATTTTCAGTAAAGCCCGGTTTTATTAAAAAATTTTTCGAAACTCACCGAAATTAGATTATTTCGGACTATCTTAATAAATTAATTATTTAGATGCTAAGAACATTCGAGAAGATTGTACTAACTTAAAGTTAGGTAAAATAAATTTAGATACTACATATAGTAAAACCATAAGTAGAAGAAATGCAAATGATACTTGATTTAAAAAATAAAATGGAACTAATTGTGGCATTGGGTTTTAAAATTATTAATAGGTTAAGGGATTTATTATTGGGAAATTAAAATTATAAATTGAATAGCTAAGCAATATTATTTTTATTAAAATAAAACATTTAGTATTTTAATAAATTATATAATTATTTTGTCGAATAATCCAAAATAATTTTTATTTGGCATTTCATTATCATCGCTGATATAATCAGCAAAATGGATATCGCTACGCGATATTTATCTTTAATTATATTTTCAGTTTCTACGGTAGATAAAGCCTACAGTTGAAATAAAGAATTACTTAGCGATTCTCTCGTTTCTTTTATAAATTAAATTTTATATAATTTATATATTATAAATTTTAATTAAAAGATAGTATAAAATAACATAAATTTTAATAATTTATTATTGAAATTTTGGATTTATAACTATTTTTGTCTATCTCAAGTTAAAATATGGGATGTCCGTCAGGACCGTGTAAGGTACGGGCTAAACCTTAAAATTTAATTTATCTGATTTCGTGTATAAAAAATACCCAAAAAGGGTTACATTTTTTGTTGTTTAAGGGCTTTTAATGAACTCTGATATCTTCCTTGTATTCAGTAATTTTAATTTGTATGAATTAAGAATTAAATAATTTTAGCTTTATATGTTTTACACATAAGTTAAAAATATTATTCTTAATTTTCTTATTAAGGTAAGTTTTAACCTCTCGATAAGGATAAATTTTTTAATATTTATTATTTAATTATTTTGTATAATAAATATTCTCTCTATTTAAGAAGTTACAATTTAAATTATAACTATGATTTTATCATTATTAGTTACTCCTATTTTAGGTGTTTTTGGTGTTATCTTATCTGGAGAAAATTCTTTTTTACAGAAAAAGGTAGCTCTTGCTAGTTCATTATTAACTTTTGTATTATCTTTAGTTCTTTGGGCTGGATTTGATTCTAATTATAATGGATTTCAATTTGTTAGTTCTTTTCCTACTGTAACTACTCAAGAAGTAGTTGGAGTAGATGGTATTTCTTTATTTTTTGTTTTACTAACTACATTTATTATTCCTATTTGTATTTTAGCTAGTTGGGAAAGTGTTAAAACAGGAATTAAATATTTCTTAATTGCTTTCTTAGTTTTAGAAACTTTATTAATTGCAGTATTTGTTGTTTTAGATTTATTATTATTTTATATTTGTTTTGAAAGTGTATTAATTCCTATGTTTTTAATTATTGGTATTTGGGGTGCACGAGAAAGAAAAATTCATGCAGCTTACCAATTTTTTCTATATACTTTATTAGGTTCTTTATTTATGTTATTAGCTATTTTAGTAATTTATTTTGAAGTAGGTTCAACAGATTATCAAGTATTAGCAGTAGCAGATATTAGTGAAACTCGACAAAAAATTTTATGGTTAGGATTCTTTTTATCATTTGCAGTAAAAGTTCCTATGATTCCTTTCCATATTTGGTTACCTGAAGCTCATGTAGAAGCTAATTTAGCTGGATCAATTATTTTAGCTGGAATTTTATTAAAATTAGCTGGTTACGGATTTTTACGATATTCTATTGCTATTTTACCAGATGCTTCTGTATTTTTTACTCCTTTAGTTTACTCTTTAGCTGTTATTAGTATTATTTATTCATCTTTCACTACTTTAAGACAAGTAGATTTAAAAAAAATTATTGCTTATTCTTCTGTAGGACATATGAATATTACTTTATTAGGTTTATTTAGTAATACAATTCAAGGAATTGAAGGATCATTAATTCTTATGCTTGCTCATGGAGTAGTATCTCCTGCTTTATTCATTTGTGTAGTTATTTTATATGATCGATATCATACTCGATTATTAAAATATTATCGAGGATTAACTCAACATATGCCTGTATGGTCTATTATGTTCTTTTTATTTACATTAGGTAATATTGCAGTACCATTATCTGCTAATTTTGTAGGTGAATTTATGACACTTACTGGAGCATTCCAACAAAATCCAGTATTAACTGTATTAGGAGGATTAGGAATGATTTTAAGTGCTGCATATGGTATTTGGCTATATAATAGAACTGCATTTGGTGCTCAAAGTAAATATTTAGTTCCAATGGGTGATATCAACCGAAGAGAATTTATGACATTATTACCATTATTATTCTTAATGTTTGTAATGGGATTATTCCCAAATTTATTCTTAGAACCTATGCATTTAGCAGTATCTAATTTATTAATCTAATAACTATTATTAATTACCCCCCTTTTATTAAACCCTTTAGATTAAATTAAATTTTAAATCTCTGATTTAAAATAATTCATTAATTAATAGTGATTGCCACGTAGCAACAACTATCTTTAATTTATTATAAATTTATAATTAATTAATTATAAACTTTTTAATTTATTAAAAATGAGCCCGTATGTAGTATAGGTTTATCTGATCGACCTTCGGTTGGCCGAGTTAAAATATTTTTACATAAATTGTATTATGAGTTTTTAATTATATAAAGGGGACCCGCGCTGCGCGCGGGTTCCCAGAGAACTACTTTTGGCCGGTTTTGATTTTATTTTAAAGATTAGTGTATTGAATTAATTTTAATAGGTCGGGCCGCCGCGCATTGCGCGGCGGTATTACTTAAGAAGTGGTGTAGTTGTCACTCTGGTTCATTTTAATTTTAAAATTTTTCTTAGATATTATTATATTAAAATTATTTAATAATTTAAAAAGTATAATATTTAGTCTAATTATAAGTAAGGTCACCTTACTTTTTATTATGTTTTAAATTAAATTATAATAATAAAGTAGTCTAAGTTAATCTTATTAATTAGATTATTTTAGATTGATGTTTTACATCCGTTCTCTCTTTCTAGGCCGGATAATCTTATTTGTTTGTGCAAAATTTAATTTAATTTATAAAATTAAAAAATCGAGGCAGGCGCAGCCTGCCTTGATCGGGTCCGCGCATTTTGCGCGGAACCAATCTTTAATCTTATTAGATTAAAAATTTAAATAATTATATAAATTTTTTAATATTTGAGAACTAGAGGTACCGATTTGATAAAAAAGCACTGATAAATAAATAAAAATGTCAACTTTAGCTACAACTTTCTTAGTTAATAACCCACTAGAGCAATTTGAAATTAATGATTTTGTTTTCATTTTAGCTCCAATTTTTGGATTTACTAAATTATCTTTAACTAACATTGGATTTTATTTAATTATGGTAGTAGTAATTACTATCAGTATGAATGTTTTATCTTTAAATAATGGTTATGTAATTCCTTCTCGATGGACTATTCATTCTGAATCTGTTTACGGATCTATTTTAAATTTAGTTCGAGAACAAATTGGACCAAAAAATGAAGTTTATGTACCATTCATTTTTGCTTTATTCAATTTTATTTTAATTAGTAATCTAGTAGGTTTAGTACCTTATTCTTTCACAACTACTTCTCATCTTGTTTTAACTATTAGTTTAGCTACAGCTATTCTAATTGGAGTTACTATTATTGGATTCCAACGACATGGATTAGGATTTTTTGCATTCTTTATTCCAGCTGGTACTCCATTTGCTCTAGTATTTTTATTAGTAGCTATTGAATTAATTTCTTATTTAGCTCGAGCAGTTTCTTTAGGTGTTCGATTAGGTGCTAATATGATTGCAGGACACTCTTTATTAAAAATTATTTCAACTTTCACATGGAAAATGGTAGTAGCAGGACCTGTATTATTATTAGTTAGTCTATTACCTCTATTATTCTTAACAGCTTTAGCTGGTCTAGAATTTGGTATTGGTATTCTTCAGGCGTATGTTTTCACTATTTTAACTTGTTCTTACCTAAAAGATGCAATTGAACTACACTAATTTTTAAGTAGATTAATTATGGATCTCTACGTAAAAAATAATTTTTCTTTTTAAGTGTAAGATTGTTTTGCACAAAATTAAGTTATGGATTTTAATAATCAATAATCCACTTAATTATTTAATATTAAAGCCTATTTTGACGGCTAAATAAACTATACATTAATTTTGTTTATGTATAATTAATTTATTAATTATTTAATTTATTTATTTTATCTAAGGGATATCGTGAATAAGAATTTATGTTAAATATGCTTAAATCATTAAATATCATTTCTCCTGTATGGAATGATGCTCCTGAGCCTTGGCAATGGGCTTTCCAAGATGGTGCATCACCTTCATATGAAGGAATTGTAGAATTACATGATCAAATTATGTTTTATCTAGTAGTTATTTTATTTGGAGTTTCTTGGGTGTTAACTTCAATTATTGTAAATTTTGGTTCTAATAAAAATCAAATTGTTTATAAATATCATAATCATGGTACTTTAATTGAATTAATTTGGACTATTACTCCAGCTTTTGTATTAATTGCAATTGCTTTCCCTAGTTTCAAATTATTATATTTAATGGATGAAGTAATTGATCCTGCTATGACAATTAAAGCATTAGGACATCAATGGTATTGGTCTTATGAGTATTCTGATTTTGTTAATGAAGATGGAGAATCTATCGAATTTGATTCTTATCTAGTTCCAACAGATGACTTAGAAGAAGGTCAACTACGACTTTTAGAAGTAGATAACCGAGTAGTAGTTCCAGTAGGAACTCACATCCGATTCATTGTAACTGGTGCTGACGTAATTCATTCATTTGCTGTTCCTTCTTTAGGACTTAAAATTGATGCAATTCCTGGACGATTAAACCAAACTTCCGTTTTAGTAGAACGAGAAGGAGTTTACTACGGACAATGTTCGGAGATTTGTGGAGTTCACCACGGGTAGGTAATAAGCCCCCTCATTATTAGATGGGGATAATCTCACTATATGCCCGAAACTCCTAAAGCCCAATTTACGGAAACCGTGATAATAATTGGGATAATACAATGGACAATGGGCAGGAAACAGAAAATTTATTCTGGCTCCTCAGAGACTACATGTGAAACATTCATTTTAATGAATGAAGATATAGTCCCATCCATGACGAGATTCATGGCGGTTATACCGGAGTTATTTTTAAATAACTTAAGACGAATGTTATGCCAATTGCTGTAGAAGCTGTATCATTAGAAAAATATTTAGCTTGGTTAAACGAGCAAGCGTAAATATTTTTTAATAATATAATATATCTAAATAAAATTAATAACCACCCCTCCCCTTACCAAAACCTTTATTTTATTATAGACATGACATATAAGTAGAAGATTATCTTATGCCTATTGTCGTAGAAGTAGTATTTTTAGAAAAATACTTAACTTGGTTAAATGAGCAAGCTTAGTATTTTACTATTAAAAAGTTAAATTAATCTTAATTATTTATATAATAACTATTAATATTCTTTTTTTTTATTAAATCCTTTGTTACATTATAATTATTTAAATTTTAAGTAAATTTTATAATGGAACAATGTAAATTTGCTCATTTAATTTTAAAAATATTTATTAATTTTAAGTAATTTATACAGTATAACAGTATAGACTTAATCATAAAATAATTAATTATTTTTAATTTTAATCTTAAATAATTTACAAGAAAGAAATATTTTATTAATCTAAAGGGTTTAATAAGGGTGGTTGTTATTTTATTTAAATTTGTAGAATATTTTTTTGATTAAGATTTATTTTCTGTAGCTAAATCAATTAAAGTATTCTCAATTACACTTACCACTGGTACAATAATTAAGAACCAACTAAAATAGAATGTTGTTGCAAATTGTCCTAAAGTAATGAATGGTTCTTCTACGTGTTGAGATCCACACCATAATAAGATAAGGAAATCTACTACTAATAACCAGAAGAAGAATTTCATTAATGGTCGGAATGCCGAACCTCTAACTCTTGAAAGATCTAATAAAGGCATAGCTAATAGAATTAATAAAGAACCAAACATAGCAATTACTCCTCCTAATTTATCAGGAATAGATCGTAAAATTGCATAGAAAGGTAATAGGTACCACTCTGGTACAATTGACGCAGGAGTTTGCATTGGATTAGCTGGAATATAATTATCAGGATGACCAAGTTTATTTGGTGCATAAAATAAGAATAAAGCTAATACTAAGAAAAATAAGAAAATTGTTACTAAATCTTTAAATGTATAATAAGGATGCATATAAAGTCTATCAGCATTTGCTGTAATTCCTAATGGATTACTTGATCCATGTTCGTGTAGAGCTAATAAATGCATAACAGCTAAAGCTGCTAAAATGAATGGTAATAAGTAATGAAGACTGAAGAATCGGTTTAATGTTGCATTATCAACGCTGAAACCTCCCCAGATGAATTCTACTAAATCTTTACCAATCCATGGGATAGCAGAAAGTAAGTTAGTAATTACTGTTGCACCCCATAAACTCATTTGACCCCAAGGAAGAACATACAATTTCCAAAATATAAACACCATTATAATGACATCTGGTTTATATTTCATGTACCTTATCAATTTACTGATCCTCAAGTTCGTTAATTCTTTTTCCAGTAAATATCATTTAAGGCCTTGTGAAGAATAAGGAAATATTCTCGGAAATCCGACTGTACATTAAGCACCATTTCAGGCACCCATTGATGACCCAGTCTGTAGCGATGGTATACACCACCGACGGTCTTGAAAAAGATGTCTAATCTTTGACCGTTTTCATCAATATAGCCAAAGAGGTCGTTATCCTCTTCAATGCCCCTGTCAGGGCATTCTATACTACTGAATAGCTTTTCTGTATAGATTGCGCAATTCTCCGTATAGGACTATGATTAGAAGTGAATTATAATACTTTCATATAATTATATGGTAACTAATCTAATTTAATATACCATTGTTTTTTGAAAATCTCTCCAGACTTAATGTATTTATTAATGGTCTTATGATCACACCCGAAGTGTTTAGCCATTAATCGAATACCTTCAAATTTCATATAAACTGAACCGTCTTCATTATATAATGTTACCGGTTTTGAAGAAGCGTCGGCCGCGCAGCGGCAGATGCAAGGAGGGGCTTCGCCCCTCCTCGCTAATCTATATTTATTCTTAACTTCATCTGATCGACTTAAAGCTTTTTCTCTAATTAAAGCGAGGGGCGGCTACGCCGCCCCTTGCAAGGGCGCCTGCGGCGCCCTCGCTTTTACAGAATCTGATAAAGTCTTATTTTTATTGATTAAAGAAACTCGTTTTCTTCTCTCATCTGAATAAATATTTTTCATTTTCTGTTTAACTTCTTCAGAATGAGTGTATCCTAAAGAGTTACCAGCTTCAAGTAGAATATTATAAGTTGGTTTATATGTTTGAATCCAATAAGTTTCTAAAGCCATTAGATCTGGGTTATTTCGTTTTGTTACTTCTTCTGGGAAGTATTCTAGAATAACAAATACGAAGGATTTAATTCCATATTTTTCGAGATCAATGGCAATATTTTTATTACCTAAACCTCTAATAAGATGTTTATAAAATCTACTGTAAAATCTATTAGTTACAGCGCTTCCAATATAAAAATTACCGGTAGTTAGATTTAAAATACCATAAATACCTGCTTTTTTTCTAGTTTCAGCTCTAAGATTTTCTTTAACTTCTTCTTTATGAAGTTCTTCAAATACAAGATATGGTTTAATCTTATATTCATCAAATAGAGATTTAAGTTTAGGAGAAATAATAAAATTACTAGTTATTAAGAAAGTTCCCATTTCATCATCTAACCATTTTGGGCATGTGTTTTCAATACCCAGGAATGCTGTAGCCATCATTAAAATTAAAATAATTACACCAATACTCCATGGTAATGCTCTAGGAGATTTATATGAACCATAGTATAATCCTCTACCAATATGTAAGTATACAAATAAGAAGAAGAATGATGCAGTATTAGCATGAAGATATCTAATCATCCATCCATAATTTACATCTCTCATAATATGTTCTACACTAATAAAAGCTAAATCAATATTAGGTGTATAGTGCATAGCTAAAGTAACTCCAGTAACAATTTGGATACCTAAACATAAAGCTAGTAAAGATCCAAAATTCCAAGCATAATTAAGATTAGAAGGTTGAGGTGAATCAATTACATAACTATTAGCAAGGCTTAAAAAGGGATGACTTTTTAGTAATTTCATTAAAAATAAAATGAATTTAGGCTGATAAAAAAAAGTTATTTAAATTTATCGAAAATTCCATCATAATTTTATTTAATTATAATTGAGTTTTATTAGAGTTTTAAAACCCCAAATTTACTCATTTCGAATTTAAAAATTTTATAAAAAATCCGAAAAATGTATTTTATTTTTTTAATTTGTAAACTAATAATAATTATATAATAATTATTATTTAAATTAAAAAAAATTCTATGGATCAATTTTTAAAATATAAAAATTATTTAACCTTTAGAATGAAAATAAATACATTATCTATTTATTTCTCAAGATATAAAAACGTATAAAACGCAAAATTATATTTATATATTTATAAATATATAAATATAAAATAAATTTATTTAAAAATAAATTTTATTCCTTAAATATTTAAATTAAATCTAAAAAATCTTAAAATTAAATTTATTTTGTTCTGTACAATATTATTTTTTAATAATAATATTATTATTAAAAAGGGTTAAAATTATTATTTTAATTTATTTTGAATCAAGAATTCATAGAATTCTTTCCTAAAAGACAAAACCTAATTACCAAATTAAAATTTTGATATTAATCTTATCCCGTGCTGAATTAAAAATTATTTATTTAAAATTTATTTATTTATTAAAAACAACATCTTAAAAAATAATGATGTCATTACGCGGGATTTTAGTTTTAAGAATAAAATTTTCAATAACAAGCCAATCCGAAAAATTTAAATAAAATTTTATTTATATAAACTAAATTACTATATAAACATTATTTTTATTTAAATTTTAATTCTTACTTATAATTTTTTTTAAATATGCAACAAAATTATATATATATATTATAGAATTTTTATTATATAAAAATAAATCAAAATTTTTAAATTAATAATTCAGAAAATTTATAAATAAAAAAAATCTGATTATTAAAATTTTCTTGATTTTAAGATAAATTTATTATTTATTATTTAATTTATATTTAAGTTAAAAGGTCTTTGGTTATAAACTTTATGCAAAGTACAGAAATTGGTAATTAAGTTTAATATAAAATAAAGATTTAAAAAATAAATAACTTAAAAAGTAAAAAATTCTAAGTTCTGCTTTAAATCTAAGATAAAACCTTGAATCTTATAATAAAATAATTCATATTATTATTATTAAATATAGAATAACTTAACTATGCTGTCTTATTATTTTTTTTGAATATTCTAATTTAAACATATCTTTATATAATTAATATTATAATTAGGTTTAAGTATATTTTTCTATAATTGTGATATTTAAAAAATTACACAAGAACTATAAATCTAAAGAATTTAAAGTATAGTTATAGTTTTAAGTCGGGCCGACCTTTAGGTCGGCCCGGCAAATCTAGAATTGAATCATTAGTATCTTTTTATAATTATTTTATAATGATATTAATTATTATAAAAAATAAAAATTAAATTTGTTAAATTTATATAAAACAAGAGGCCGACAAGCGGCCCAAGGCCTTGGGGGCGAGGGGTTGCCCGGCGGTTCTTTTTTGTTATTTTTATTTTTTTTGTAATAATATATTAAAATATAAAAGAAACAATATAAGAAAGCAAGTGTAGCATAATTGGCTAATGCGGTTTCCTTCCAAGAAATTGATTGCGAGTTCGAGTCTCGCCACTTGCAAATATAACTCCTTAAATTTAATTTATTTAAACTTATTAAATTTATTAAAAAATATTGTCACCTTTATTAAAAATAAAATAACGTTATTTTGTGTATAAAAATTGTGACTTTATTCCAAGGGAGTTATAAAATAATAAAAAATAAAAGTTAAATGCTAATAAATTAGCCTATCAAATAATATAAAGTTATTTGATGGATCCAAACAAAAACTAATTTTTTGTATTGGATATATAGTATCTGATACAAAAATTAGAGACAAATTTGTCAAAATAATGACCTGCAAATTCATTAAAAATTATAAATACTTAATTTATTTTATTAATTATTACTGATTTTGGTCATTATTTTAATATGGTACGGGGCATTAGTCCCGGATAATTTAACTTATTTCTCACTATTATAATTAAATTATAATGGTAGAGTATTAAAAAGAGATATACTACTATTTCAATAATTAATTATTGACTTTTCTATTTTATGATAGAAATGTATGATAGGAATTACATATACAATATGACAACGAAAATTATGAACAGATCAGTTCAAGCGCATCCATTTCATTTAGTTGAAGCTTCGCCTTGGCCAATTGCTGTATCATTTTCTTTATTAGTAGTTACTCTATCAGGAGTAATGACATTCCAAGGATATTCTAATGGTTTATTTTTATTAACTCTTGGATTTATCTCTCTAGTTTCTACTATGACTTTATGGTTTAAAGATATTTCTAGAGAAGGTATGAAAATTATTTATAAAGTGTCGGGCATGCACAGCGTACCTGGCACAAGGGTCTTCGGTCCCAGTGCCTTCTATAAATTTAACTATATGCTGGAAACTCCTTAGAACTTTTGGTACTAATTTAGTAACAATCTAAAAGATTGGACAATCAGCAGGAAACAAAATAAATAATATTAAGATCCGGCCCCGGCTTTGCCGGGACAGGATCTTAATGGACAAGACATCCAATTGGATCCTCAGAGACTACATGTTAAATATTGGTAGATTTATGCTTTTTACATTAAAAATGTATTTATCTAACACTATAATGTCAAATAAATTAAATTATTATAAAGAAATTTATTTTTATTTAGGAGAATTATTAGAAGAAAATAATTATATTGAAATTAAATCTGATAATAGTACAACAAAAAATTAATCAAAAATTTTAATTTACTTTCTATAAAAATAATCTAAATTTATTTAAATTATTAAAAAAACTTATGTTTTGCATAAATTAAGGTTTATTATATAATTTTAATAAAAAATAAATTAAATTAAAGTCAGCCAAAGACTGTCCTTGAGAACCCGCGCGTAGCGCGGGCTCTCTTATTTAGAAAAATAAAAAATTAAATTAATTGTAATTAATATTAACCTAAATAAAAAATAGAATATTGTGAATCTGTTTTTCGTTGTTATATTGTATTATAAAAGCATAAATTTTGAATTTATTCACCTTATATAGGGCCATAAAAATATAGTCCAAATCAATATTTAAAATATTGATATAATTGACTTTCCAAGGACATCATACTTTTGCAGTACAAAAAGGATTAAGTTTAGGTTTTGTTCTATTTGTTGTTTCTGAAGTATTTTTCTTTATTAGTATTTTTTGGGCATTTTTCCATTCAGCATTAGCTCCTACTGTAGAATTAGGAGCTCATTGGCCTCCAGCAGGTATTGAAACATTAAATCCTTGGGAGGTACCATTATTAAATACAGTAATTTTACTTTCTTCAGGTGCAACTGTAACTTATGCTCATCATAGTTTAATCCAAGGTAACCGAGCAGGAGTTATTTACGGATTAATTGCTACAGTAGTTTTAGCAACAGTATTTACAGGATTCCAAGGATTTGAATACTATAATGCTCCATTTACATTTAGTGATGGTGTTTACGGATCTACTTTCTATATGGCTACAGGATTTCACGGAATTCACGTTTTAGTAGGTACTATTTTCTTAACAGTTGGTTTATTTAGAGTATTATCTTATCATTTAACGGATCACCATCATTTAGGATTTGAACAAGCTATTCTTTACTGGCATTTTGTAGATGTAGTTTGGTTATTCTTATTCATTAGTGTTTACTGGTGGGGAGGATAGTCATAACTATTAGTCCATATAATAACTATTAATTAAAAATTAACACCACCCAAAAATAAAACCCTATATTAATAATATAAATAATTAATACTTAAAATTAATAATTTTCTAAAATATTAATATCTACAAAAATAAAAATAATAAATATTATTTACAAATTATAAGTAATGATAATTATTAAATTTTAAATAAATTTTATTTAAATCCAAGAGAATTTTTAAATAATAATTATTATTAATAAAAATTAAATGCTAATAAATTAGCTCATTAAATATAATAATTTAATGAATTTAAATTATATTTATTTAATATAATTTGATACGAGACATTAGTTTCGGACAATTTAATTTATTTCTCACTATTATAATTTAATTATAATGGTAGAGTATTAAAAAAAGTTATATTACTATTTTATTATAGGACATTTTTAAAAACATGAATAAAGAAACAACTAAATTAATTGGAATTGTAGGAGCAACATTTACAGGTATTTTTACAGCTACTATAATTTCAATTTCAAAACAACAAGAAATTAAAGCTAAAAAAGAAATTGACTTAGAAAGATTAGAGTTAGAAAGACAAAGATTTGTATTAGAACAACAACAACTTGAATTTAATAAAGAAAAGTTCGAATTCGAAAAATTTCAACAATTAAAAGTTGAAAATGTATCTGATTACAAAGAAACATTTAAGGCAGCTTTTAATAATATGTCAGAAAGCACAAGTAATTCTAATACAGACTTTCCTAATATTAATTCTTCTTTCGAATCAATTTTAAACTCTTCTAATCTAGTTGTTGACAATATGAGTTTAACATTCATTTGTTTTACTTCAGTAACTATTATTTGTACTATTAGTTTAACATTTAATTATTTAACTAAAATGTATGGAGATAGTTTAAAAGATAAATTACCTAAAATGTTTCATCCTTTATTTAATTACTATAGTAAATATTTACTATTTTCAAGTTTATTTGACTTAAGTATTATTTTATTATGTAATGGAGTAGGTTTATTATTATGTTTATATTTATTTATTTTTTAATTTATAATTAATATAATTACAATATTAAATTTTTTAATAATTTTTTATACTAAAAAATATTAATTTAAAATTAACTTAGACAAAGCTTAATTTATTTTAAAATTAATTTATCAATTTATTTATAAATTAATTTTTATTAAAACACTACCCTTTTATTCTAAAGGTTATTTAATAAAATATTCATTGGGTTTTGTGAAAAGTTTTGGGTAATTGAGGCCTAGGTTGCCATCATTTTAATAAATAAAGTAGTACGGAGAAAAACAGGTTGCCATTAGATTGCCATTAAATTGCTATTAGGTTGCCATTAGGTTGTTATTATCCGTTACCGCGTATTTACGCGATTTATGTAGTCCTTTTAAAAAAAAGAAACTTAAGGTATCATCTAATTAGTAGAATAAAAAATTCCTAATCCTTTCAATATCGGTTCAAATTCTCTTGCCTTAACAAAGGTAATTCATTAAAAGATAAAATAGCAAGACAATATAGATATGCATAGCTAATCCTTTTTTAAAAGAAGGGTCTTAAAAATAAAAATAGTAGGCAACTCATCCGCCAATCCTATATTAATTATAAAGATACTTTATTCATCCTTCCGCATCATCATCTGAT
>NW_027137855.1:0-242589 GCF_000149305.1 Rhizopus delemar RA 99-880 | reverse complement strand
AGGACGAGACTCGATAAAGAGATTGTTTTATTTAATAAGAAAAGTGTACTCTATTTATACTTTTCATACACGGATAATATTTCATGTCATGGATTAATAATTAATGAGTATGATCTAGCTGATGACAAATAGATAAGGATTACGTGTTCTTCCATTGTTATATTTGTCATAGAATACTCGTATATGATTGACTGCGGCTGACTGTGATTTAGTTCCTGGATTTAATGTAGTTTAACCGTGCAATTACGCAGCATCTTATCCTTAATGAAGATTATCCGAATTAACCTGTAGCCTATCTATTGGATATATTTTACATGTAGCTTATTAATGCTGTTTTCATATCGAGTTATGAATGATGGATACATCACGCCATTTCTTTTTTTTGCAATGTCGACTCATTCATTTTCTTCATCTGGTCGAATGTCGACTACAAAACCCCCAACTGTGGTGCCAACAGGTGTCTCTAGTGCTTCTATTTCGATACAAGATTTGTTTAGTAAGTTTCAAGAGTTGGAACAACGAGTCTCTTATCATGATGGGCTGCTTCGTCAATTAGAAGAATTGCAAGCTGAAAATGCTCATCTCAAGAAAATGACGAATGAGCAATCTGAAGAGATTGCAACACTTCGTGCAAAGCTTGGTTCTGTGACGTCCTCTGGTCATTCTAGTTCTACCAAAATTACAAAAACCATTTCACAAGTTGGAAATGTCACTACTGCTTCCGCCATCTCTGCAATGGAAAATGGTAATGTCAACCCTGTGCCATCTGGCACTGAAGCCTCTACTTGGGCCGCTGTGGCTGCCAATGATAAGCCTCGAAATAAGGTTCGTCGTCGTCTTGCTGCTGCTCGTGGCTTTCAACCTGTCTCTGGTGATCAGGGATTCGAATACGTTTATATCACCAAATCTAGGCGTATGTCCTACTCCGAGGCGCGTCGTCGTCTCAGTCGACTTGGTGTTGACAACTGGCGTGTTCTTGACGTGTGCCTTCCTGCACATTCTGTTGCTGGTCTGCTTGTGCACTTACAGTACAAGCCTGTTCTTCTTGGTCTGCTCGAACGAGTAAAGGTTCCTGTCTTGTCTAACTTTGATCCTTTGGATCCTCAACACCTGGCCGACCCTGCCTACGCCTCTGCATCAATGGACACTCGCTTGACTGCCATCGCTACCATCGTCAACGAACGCTGCTCTCGTACTTTAGAAAGACTAAGGTACCCTGTTGCCGTTGCCGTCTCCAAGTTCTTCCTTGCCAACGCAATGGTATCGGACGAAGCTGTCTCGGAGGTGTTCTCCTCAAAGGGGGATCGACCTACTATCCGCCGTCACCGTGATGATCCTGTTGAAGACATGGCCATGGACCTGTACGATCAATACGATGCTGCCTCTCGTTCCAACGAAAGATCATTATAATGATGTGTAGTAATACAGATTATTATAATGCATCTTCTCGCCTAGTCTCTGATCCGTCTCTACCATCGTCTCCGTCCATTCCTTTGTCCCAGTCCACTCCTTCAACTCATACATCATCACTCGTTCCGCTTACCATCGGCTTGTGGAATGCCAACGGTCTCCAGGCTTCCACAGTCGACGACCTCCTTCGTCACTGCCAGCCCTTCTCGTTGGTTTTTATCACTGAAACCTGGTTGCTCCCTCCTGCTCGTTTTCCAACCTCATGGCAGTTGTTTCATCTTTATGGCTCTCCTGTTGCTGGTCAATATCGTGGTTCTATGAGTGTCTGTGCCTTCTTTCTTTCAAATACGACGATTAGAAATAGTTAAAAAGATATCTGATAAAGGTATTGGTTTCGTTTTGGTAAATGCACTAGCAACTCGCGTTTCTCTGTCAAGATCTAAGCATAGCTCATTTGCCATTGAACTGGAAACATGGTTCCGATCTAATGAGTAAGCTGTTATTCAATGATCCCAGGATTGTGAATTTGGTTGTGCAATCGCTATTAGGTATTTATACTTATCTGTATATACGTACTAGCTCTTAACACGCATAATACATTATAGGACAGATGTTACAGAAAATAGCTATACTGTAGCCTCAAATGAGTGGATGGATGGGACTAGGCCTGACGTTGTTTATACAGTCAAAGACAAACCAACGGCAATAAATCCACATATTTTAATTGAATTTCAGGACAAAGTCAGTCGTGATTTCATGAGCAGACTTATCAACTACTCACTCTTTGCTTACCACGGATATAAAGTATATCCAATCGACCTTGTCTTTGTCATCAAAGGATTTTCAAGTGTTAGTGTAGAGAAAGAGTTTATTGTCGCTAGTGAAAAACCGTTTTTGAAAATCGAATCAAAATTCTGGACAAAGGAATGTCTTTTGCTATTGGCAAAATCTATACTTGGATACATAGGGCAGTCACCAATGGATCCAATGGTAGCTATGGGCTATTTTCTTACTAGTGGTGCTGTGTCTTTGGGTTCATTAGAACATCAATTAGATCCTACAGTACGGCTCCTTTACCTGATTTCTAAGGAATTAATAATGAGGGGGTCCGTTACGAAAGATAAAGATGCAGAATCAATGGAATCGTTCCTTGAAAAATAAAAAGACGAATCGAAAACGTTGTAGATGAAGATGAGACTACAGGTCGATCAACAGTGAAGAAAACAAAAGACTGTGTAAGCGAAAATTTGATATTAATAAGCGAGCAAAGCAAACTTTTGGAGTCTAAGAAGGCAGCAGATTCAAGCCAAAGCAGCATCTCTGATGACAAATATACTGAAAATGATATTTTATTCATTGAATCTAAGAGCAAGTTCGGTAAAAACAAGAACTGGAAGCACATATATGACGAAGGAAAAGTATAAGGACTTTTCAAGTCCTATTCATCATCTCACAGCCTTAAGACATCATATTATCATTTACAAAAACGAAAAAAATTATAAAATATCTTATTTTCAAAATAAATTCTACTTTTCTTTAACATTACTTTTTGCTTCACAAGTTAAGCAGATACTATGAGATTGAGCCTCAAATAAGGAAAATGTTCTGCTGAGGCTTGACATAGCGCTTATTTCAGCCATTTATAACCAAATTTAAACTGCGTGATTTATCCAAGAGAACAAAAGGAGCTGTTATGTTCTGGTAAGGTAATTGTCAAAGTAGCAGTAAAACCAAAAGAATACTTTTTGAGACTGAACTTTATTTAAGGCAATCTTGATTGTTAAAAAGAAATCATTATAAAGTCTACTACTTATATTCTTCTATTAGTTGGCGGGTAAATGAGTACAATGTTGTAGAACAGACACTCCATCAATTAGCTTTTAATAAATATAAATTTTAGTACAAGATCATAAATTTTGTAATAAGACTGATATTTATTAATATCAACTAAAATCAGTTACTGTTCTACAACACTCCCATGCCACTTGACATGTCTTGGGACAACTTTGAAGCTATTCTTGTTAAAAACACCGCTCATCTTGAAAGCGCTTTGATCTATATCCAAAAAGAACATCAACAAGAAATATCAAAAAAACAAACTGAATCAGCAAATGATCATCAATCAAAGAAAAGAGAATTTATTACAACAAATGATCAGCCTATCAGGTACAATAACCACTCTTCTACTCGTTCTAATTTACCCAATTATAACAACAACAACAACAGTAACAATAATAATAACCATTGATCAATGAACAACACCTCTCGATCTAATTCAAAAAATGATTTTTTCCAAGAAACTGCTGATTTTAAGAAAAAAAGCATTTGTACGTACTGTAAAACAGCAAAATATCCAGACGATCATGCAAAAATGCGTTTTGCTCGAATCAAGTACGAAGAAAGAAAGAAAGCAATGAACAATCACAGGCCTTCTGTAAATAACAAACCAAATAATACAAAAGTTAAAAATGAAAATAATGGCAAAGCTATTGCTGGACTTGAAGTAACCCTCCAGTCCAATTTTGCGAGTCAAAATCTAAAAGTTGTTAAGGGCGATATTTCTAATTCTCTCTCGTTTAACTCTAGCCAAGATGATATAAAAACTTGCAATAATCATTATGATTCTTCTTCTAAAGGTGAATATGAGTTGTTCTTTAATGAATATGATGGAGATTTAATTTCTTCTAATAGAGACAACAATCTTGATCTAGAGTATAACAACGATGTAAATATCTTTGCTTTACGCAATAATAATGTAGGAGACATTGACTATCTTTTTGATTCTGACCGTGTTTCTTTTTCATCTGTCATTCCTGTTATATCCACACAACTGATAAAGTGAATATTCATGGATAAACTTAGATACTATGGAATTATAGTCTAACCAGATTTCTATCAATCAATGTGAGACTTTTGGAATAGTCAACTATGTCCTATTGTTCCTATTGGCGTTCTAACGATAATATCAGAACCTGATTACAACAACGACAGTTCAATCCAATCCTATTCGATAATTATCGTTAGATCAATAATTTATCTACTTTATCGTTCCTTGATTCGCCAAGAAGACAGCAGCTATTGATTATCCACCATCTTTCCTTTATCTTCCCATATCATTCTTTTAATCGATTAATCGAAGTAGCAATAAAGATTCAGACATTCAAAAAGTACAAATAGCCTTAATTGGTTTGTTAATAAAGTTAGATATACAATCTTTAGTTTCACAACTGTTGTCTTTTTGTTTTTTAGTTTTTGTCTCATATTTCATATTTGGCAAAACAATTACCAATATCAATAAAAAAAAAACACTTATTTCTTATCCAAAATCTCCTGATCTTTTTATTTTTCTTTTATATTATTTTAAGAAACATCATATTGATCTTACCTAAAAGATATGGTGGCCATTACTTTTATTAATCTTCTGCTTAAATTCTATATTAAACAACAACTTACAAGGCAATCATAACCTTTAAACCAAACTTTATGAGATAACTTTGCCTTTACTTATCCTATAAACTTACAAGTCATCACAAAAAAAAAAACATTACAAACAAGTCTGATCTGCTTTATAAGATTTGATGGACACTTAAAAATTAAATTACCTTTAAATCTCTATATCAAAACCCTATACCTAAAGCTTATTATTAATTAAAAAATTATCAAACCACTAAGAGCCAAGAAAATTACAACAAATCAGTTGTATAAATTACGTGTTTTAATAAAAATAACAATACTTAAATGGAATAGAATTAAATAAAACAAATGTTATATAGAATAAAAATACAAAAGGATTATTGAGTTATTAAAAGAGAATCGTTGGTTGCTTTTGGCTTAAAATTAGCATTTGATTTATGATAAATGCTTGTTGTTTTGTTGTAAATGCGTTTTCCATGTGGTGTATATCGAATAGCTGTCAAAAAAGGACGAATGCATTCAGAGAGCTACAATGACGATGAATTAAAATACATTGTGATATTGCATTCTTTACCTGTTCACGTTGATCATCATCAGCATAATCCAATGAAGTCTGAATAACATAATTAGCAAAAGAATCTTGTAAGAGCATTTCCATAGCAGCAGAATCAATTAGTTCATTGATCATTAAGCGTCGAGTAAGAGGCGATGCAGTACGAATACACTATGCAATGTTTAATCATTACGCGCTTGTATGTATGTGAGGGTTTATGCTCCAAAGTTACCTTTTCAATGACATTCGAACTAAATTTTTGAGATGACAAAGAACAGATATGACCAAGAAATTTTTGATTGATATTTTCTGAATAAGTTACAAGGCCCAAATCCAAAACATATTGAACAACATAATTACCAAAAGGTCCTTGAACAAGTACCAACGCATGCTTTGATATTTCTTTAACAAGTTGGTCTTTTTGTTTAAAAGTAGCATAATCAAAGCATCTTTGTAACACACAACAACCATGTTTATGAGAAGCAACTTCGACACAATTTGTACAAATTGCATCATAAATGAACTGGTTCTTTTCTTCTTTAGAAAGATAATGGAGACATTTTTGAATGACATGATTTCCATTCAAGTTCTTGATTAATGCCGTCACGCTTGGGTTTAAAGCATGTATCACTGAATCAATCTAAGCAAATGGTTTTAGATTTGTTTCTCTTTCACTGCTATTTTACCTGCTCAGGAGTAGAAATGGTTTCGATCAGCCTTTGGACTGCTCTTGTGCCATGAATATTCAATGCAGCTTGGGCTAAATGGGGACTTGTTATATGAACAATCCTTGTTCTTTGTTCATCTGTACATTTATCCAACAGTTTTTGGCAAAAGTAGTTACCAAAAGGATCTATGTGGCTATACATTAATAATACAAAAAACACATGTTATAGAACGTTACCGATCATTAATTCATTGAAATGAGAGTATAATTCATTAAATATAAGATCTCCATCTTTGTTTTTGTCCATTTTCTTTTGTAAAAATCTACAACCATTTTGATCTTTACACAATTCGTATAATTTTCCTACGTAATCATTCAAATCAGCATCCATAAATCGATCCACGTTATTGCTGTTATTGTTCAATTTCTTTGTATTCTTGGTTTTATTAAAATTTTTATTTTGTTTTTGTGAAGGTTGATTTGGATGATATAATGAATGATGAGGCGTGTAAAGTGTCGATGGTTGATGATGATTTCTGTTCAAAAGAGGATGCGGTTGAGTGAATATATAATCAGTTATTCCTGGATTCCATTCATAAGAGTAACGTCTAATTGATAATTCATTTGTTTTGAAAGAAGGTGCCCAAGTCTTTTCGTCTGGCAGCTATAAAAATAATAGTCAATATATACATATTGATTTACGTGGTTCTTACTAAATTATTGAGCTGATTCACTGATGTGGGCTTTGATACTGGATTAAAAAACGAACCTGTGGACACTTAAATTAAAGCATAACTTTTTTAATAACAGCCACACTCATACCTTTAGTGTCTTTTAATAATGTATTATTTTCGTTCGAAAAGGGAGTCAACGCGAATGGAGACTTTCTAGTAGATCGTAAGTACTTTATGTTTTCAACTATAAAACCACGGTTACCTTAAATAGGAATCATTAAAGGATAATTTCACATTAAACAATGGATCCAGTATGTCATCGCCTTCATTAGAGTTTCTTCGTGAGACCGGTACAGAGTGAGAATTTGTTGTTGTAAAAGGTGTCTGTAAGGGCTCTATTGAGTTAAATTTGAACAGATTGATTGGATCCTCGTCATCGTCATGTATGAACGATTTGCTTCCACTGCTCATGATTAAAGAACAATCTTTCATAATAGCATTAGGCTCATTCAAAGCACAAATAAAGTTATTAGCTTACCCTGAATAACTGTGCTTTTCTTTACAAGAAAAAAAAAATAGTGGTTTTTCCTTTTTTTTTTTTTTTTGTGAATTATGCAGAAAAGGATCGCTCACTTAAATTACCACGAAGAAAATGACGTAGCGGTAACTTAAGGGTCCGAGAACCAAGCCAAGTAGTGATAAAGGAATCATTCCACAACCAGCAGGATTATGCCTTTGTAAGAAAGGAAGTTGTGAAAGAAAATTTACAGCATCAAGGATAACAGGAGGAAATATGCGAGATATATTAAATTCTCGACGGATTGTGTGAATAGCGCCAAGAATTCGTTGGGGCATTCAAGTAATGCACAAGACATGCCAAAGAGTGGACAGAATCAATGTGCCAAGAACGATGATATGATCAAGAGTTGAAAGTTAGCATTTTCTACAAGTACCACATGTTCTACAGATTTGATGAACTCGTGATTCATGGGCAACTCAGGTATGCAAATCATCCGCGTTAGCTAATACCTTGATGTGTTGTATCATTGAGGACCCATAAAAGGAGCAATTGGCTGTCAAGCTCTAGAGACTTGAAGACTGGAAGCCATATGAATTACTAATCCCACATAGTCTTTAAGTTGCCTATAGACTAACCTGTAGAATAGTATCGAAAAAATACTGTCAGAGGATTGAGAAACTCTTTCATGCTTTGCTTTAAAGACAACAAGAAACTTGGCATTTGAAGCAATTGCGTCAGATTCAGTTACAACTATTCGGGGTCTATAATACGTTGAATTTGCAATGTGGATCAAAACTTCACAAGCGATAGCAGGTCGCAGGTGAGCTTTAGAGCACGAAAAAGCAGGAATGTACCGAGATATAAGGTTGGGGGGCTCCTTAAGTGGGTAGAGCTGTTGGTTTGGTTACCCTTTGTCAAATGACGTGGTATTGTTAAGCGGAAGAACCATGGGGCTCAATGGGATTGTTCTTTGTCCTTCCTAGACAAATTTAATAACCACTTATGCTGTGATGAAAAAGGACATGCTCAGCCGATTTGAAACCAAAAGGCATAAACTTATCGCACTAAAACTTAGATTGCCTTTTTATTATTACTCTTTGTTTGATTTCTTGCCTTCTCCCATTGTTGATACTCCCATTTAGCGACATTATCAATCATTCGCATGTCTTTTAGGTAAATCATTTTGGCAATAGATAGATTGACAATAGTATCAATGATGCCTGAAGAATAAAGTAGTTTTACAATAGCATACCAACATAAACCAAAGCATGTACCTACTAAGGATCCAGCAATCACTTGATGTAAAGTATGATAGCCTAAATAAACACTATTTTGTTTTTTTAGAAAAGAAAAAGGGGTTAACACCAGTTATTATACAATAAAGCATTAGAACTCTACCGAGATGTTGATACCAAAATGGCAAGCACAAACATTAAAAAACTTGTTGATGATTTCCATATAAAATGATCAAGCGAGATATGTTTAAACAAATAAATCGAACCATAAACAGCAAAATACCAAATGAATTGTGAGTGACTTGAAGGCATACCATATCCATCACCAAGGTGTGCTATATTGATTTATATAAGTTGATAACATAATCAGTATCGAATTTTTATTTTACTGTAAGGTCTTTCTTGTTCTATCGCTTCTTTTAGAATATAATTGACAACTTCATTTAAAAGCTGTCCCAGAAGCATCAAGATTCCAGACATTTCTCGTCGAGACACAATGACAGATGCATAGAACACAAGAATGGCAATAGGTGCTAATGTAATGTAGGCAAATGCATACGAGACTTTATCTTGAGGATTAAAATAAACATGTGTTAAGGATATTGAGGCGAGTGCAAGTCCTTCATGTACCTGACAAGCTGTCATGTTGCAATAAAAAAAAAATTGTAATAATTTCTCATTTTTCTTTTAAACCCCACAAAAAACATTTGCTAAAACAGGGAAAATGCCGTGTTGTACTTTTATCTTTTCTTAGATCATGTCATTGGTAGTAGCAAAAGAACAATTGATGATTGATCAAGGAGACTGTAAATTTATTCTCTTTTTGATAGCTTTCTTTAAGAAGTATGCTTTAGTATGTTTTGTATTTCATGAATAAAATTTAATTGATAGCATCGACCAAAAATTAACCTCTTTTAAATCAACACAGCCAGATAAAAATATTCCATCTCAAAGCTATTTGCTCACTGCTGAAACAAACAAGTATCAATAATAACATGAGTGAGATGGATATAAACAAAGAGAGAAAAAGAGGCTGTGTATGCATAAAAGTTTATCAGCTGAGATTGAAAGGAGAGATGAAACTGCTTAAAATAGAAACGCATAAAAGAAATCGCACGCTATTTTTCTCACCCTTTCCTTTACTCTTCATAACAAAATGCACGTTAGCGATATCTTTAAACACAAACATAGTCATAAAGACGAGGATGACAAGCAAAAGCCAATAGGTTCTCCTAAAGAAAAGCATCATCATTCTGATCGTAAAGAAGAAGAAGCAGGATTACCTAAAGGGTTTGTTAATGATGCAATGAGAACATCAAGAAAACCAGATACGCTTTATGGATTTGATGACCCACTTGCAAGAAGATTGGGTCCCGTACCTAGTGAAGATCCAACGAATACTGGAGCTTAAAAGAATATTATTATTAATAAATATTATAATTCTATACTTTTTATATCATATTCTCTCACTGGGAGCTACCTTTTGGGTATATGATCAAATAACCTATTCTATCATTTTCACTATTGTATTCCCATTTTGTCTTACTCGATGATCAACTGGCTCTTTATTGTCGCTACAACTTTAAATATTCCCATTTATTCATACAACACACTTCTCAGCTTCAAATAATTAAAGCCTTTTCATTTTTTTTAAAAAAAAAAGAATACTCTATGCAACTATAAACGAAAACAAACTGATCTCTCTCTCTCTTTGTTTTCAATTTAAATTAAAAATGTATTTCTTTTGACATCAAATGGTTTTACTAGAAAGAAAAAGGAACTTTGTGGATGAGAATAAACCTACGTCAGCCTGCTTAGACTGGTTGCTCATGTTCAAGTAAAGAGTGATTGATGGTAGATAGTATGGACATGCTAAAAAAAGACAGATTTCTGCCTGTTTGTTATTTACCATCCTGAGCCAAAAAAAGTCGTTAAGGCCTTGAGCTTGGGTTCATAAACAAACGATGTTCAAGATGAGTTACTGATGACAAGTAAAACGTCTGAGAATCACTTTTTTAATGAAATTAATATAAAAATCGTAATAGAATAAACGTTGGTCATTGGTGACACTTGATTTTATAATGCAACCAAGGATTTAAATCGAATTATTATTTATTGCATTCATACTTTCATATCTGATATGACTAGACTTTTGGTTTGGTCACAAACGATTATTCTATTTTTAATCTATTAAAGCAGAAAAAGGCTTAAAAAGTTGCTATTCTTCATATTTTATGGTTAACATACAATACTTTTCACTCAATGCTAATTAGACAAGTACTAACAACCCTCTTATTCATTTTGCTGCAAATCATTACTTCATGTGCCTGAACATGGTTAACCCATCTTTCATTTATCTTTTACTGGCGAAAAAAAAAAAAAATCGTTTACTTTTGTTTTCCTCGTCCAAATGTCCCTGTTCAGATTTCTATATTTGTATTCCATTTTCGTTTTTTGAGCTAGCCCATTTTTAGCATTTTTTTTTAATCCAATTCATGGGAACAGCAATCAGTGTATCTAACGTATCTATTTTTTTTTTTTTTTTGCACTTGACAGATTGAGATTGTTTTCTGGAATAATTTTGATCTACTTTATAGCTTTGCATTTATTTTCTCTTTATTTAAAGTGTGTTAAAATGAAATCTTTGAAAATTCGCAAGCTTATAATGATTGCACAACATCCTAAACATATTTTAGTAACCGCTTGTTCTGTACTGAAATAAGGAAGTGCCTCCGACACGTTCATGACGTCACACAAGGTTTTTTTTTTTGTGAATTTTTTCCCTCGTGCATGTTTTGTGTTTTTTATTTTTCTTTAATCTCTACCATCTTGTTTACAAATCAACTTAATTCCCTCTTTTTTCCCCTCCTTTTTCCCTTTTTCTATACTATAAAAAAGGTAAACAAAATAAACAAGGTGAAATACAGTTCAGTCGCGTATAAGATATTATTTTGTGGGGACGGTCACGACATTGAATATAAGGAGTTGCTTTGGAGGGGTGTGTGTATATGTAAAAGAGAGGGAGAAAAGAAGGGTCCCAAAAAAGCAGAATTTTTTTCTAAAAAAAAAAAAAAAAAAAGTCTTTTTCTTCTCCTTCTAATACACCTTTTTTTTTTTTGTTTATTTTTTCTTTTTTAGAACTTGAATTATACACATAATGGCAACCACCGTACCACCACAACAAATTACAGCTGCTCAGAAATTAGCACAAGTGAATGAACAAACTTGGTTAACGATGGGTAAAACAGTTATATGCGTTTTTTTTTTTTTTATATAAAGATTTATTTATGCATTTGTTAAAAAGGTAATCTAGCGGAAATGATGACGGATTATGAAAAAGCAATGAATTGTTATGAATCTGCTTTAAGACATAATCCTTATTCAGTAGTGGCCTTATCTCAGATCGCGTCACTATACAGAGGACGTGAACAATTTGGAAGAGTAAATAAGGCTAGATATGCTTTATGAATGTACTAATTATTGTGCAGGCCGTAGAATATTTTAAACGAATCCTTGCTATTCAGGAAAACAACGGTGAAACATGGGCTGCTTTAGGCCACTGTTATTTAATGATGGATAACTTACAAGAAGCTTACCAAGCTTATCAACAAGCACTTTATCACCTTTCCAATCCCAAAGTACAGATGCAGTCATCTATTTATTTGAGAAAGCTAATGCTAAAAATAGGATCCTAA
Organism: Rhizopus delemar RA 99-880; assembly: GCF_000149305.1. Classification (NCBI taxonomy): domain Eukaryota; kingdom Fungi; phylum Mucoromycota; class Mucoromycetes; order Mucorales; family Rhizopodaceae; genus Rhizopus; species Rhizopus delemar. Next base: position 230,421 of record NW_027137855.1, on the reverse strand, counting down.
ACTTTGGTATGGCATTGGTATCCTGTATGATCGTTACGGCTCATTAGAACATGCAGAAGAAGCTTTTTCGGCTGTGATGAAAATGGATCCCAAGTTTGAAAAGGCCAATGAAATTTACTTTAGATTGGGTATCATCTATAAACAGCAGCAAAAATATGATCTTTCACTTCAAGTAAGCAAAAAAGAAAAAAGAAAAAACCAAGTCTTTTTTTTAAAAAATTACAAGTGTTTTAGATATATTCTTCACAATCCACCAAGACCTCTTACAGAATCTGACATTTGGTTTCAAACAGGACATGTTTATGAACAACAAAAAGAGGTAAAAGAGAAATAAAGATTCAGAGTGAGGTTATTAAACAATTGAAACAGTACGAACATGCAAAAGAAGCATATGAGCGTGTTTTAGCCGAGAACCCTGATCATGCAAAAGTACTCCAACAATTAGGTTGGCTGTATCACCAACAAAACACGTCATTCTGCAATCAAACATTAGCCATCCAATTCCTCACCCGGTCACTTAAATCAGACAGCAACGATGCTCAATCATGGTATTTATTAGGCCGTTGCTATATGGCCGAACAGAACTACAACAAGGCCTATGAAGCCTATCAACAAGCAGTCTATCGAGATGCACGTAACCCTACATTTTGGTGCTCTATCGGTGTTCTTTATTATCAAATCAACCAATACCGTGATGCATTGGATGCCTACAGCCGAGCGATTCGATTGAATCCTTACATCAGTGAAGTCTGGTATGACTTGGGTACCTTGTACGAATCCTGTAATAATCAAGTACAAGACGCATTGGATGCTTATCAACGTGCTGCCGAATTGGATCCAACGAATCCTCACATCAAACAAAGATTAGAATTGCTAAGAAAATCTCAAAATGTTCAAACTTCTTCTGTTCAATCGTAATTTGAAAAAAAAAAAGAAAAAAAAAAAGGTTGAAACCTTAACGACTTGTTTGTAGTACACCTGGTAATGCACCCGTTCCACAAGATGTCAGTAATCCCAGCCAATATCAAACAGGACACGGCACACAGCCATTAAACGGTGCTTCGTACAGCCAATCTGCTCCTAGTGGACCTCCTTCGAGTATGTCTGCGTATCATACTTTGAGTAATTCGGCACCTTCTCAACGTCATGCTGCGGATGAAAGGCCAAGTGCTCCTCACTTACCTGTGATGAATGCAAGTATCCAATTTGATTTGTTTTTATGATTTGTTTGTATTGAATGATTTATAGCATTCCATTGGACCTCATGAAAGTGGACCTGTCCGAGACCTTCCTATGCCAGGCCATCCATCACAACCGGCCCCTGCCAGTCATCGTCGTTCGTCCGGTTACAGTCAATATGCTTCTCATGCACCACGTGAAGATGTCCGGATTGCCGACATTGGCGGCGGTCGTGCTCCGACGCCATCGGACCGATCCCAGATGAACCCCATCCTTCCCGAACACAATTCGAACCTACCCTCGATAGCAACGCGTTATAACAAGGAAGAAACGCGCTCACCCGGCCGACCTTCTTCTCGTACATCTCACTCCCTTCCTCCACCCCCACCCCCACCGCCATCCACAGCCACTTCTTTTGATCGTACGGAAGGCTATCGTTATGAACCAGCCGCTGCGTCAAGGACGATGGAGATGGAGACAGCTGTGAATCCAGAAGTGATCAAACAAGAATCTAAATTAGGCGAAGATCATTTTAGAGATGAAAAAAAATTTAGACAGACTTCAGGCGTAGATGAAGATTACGATGAGAGTGCGGCCGATGCCCTCTTAAGTATGGGAAACCCTCAATTGGGTCAAAAGAGACCACGAGAACAGGATCATGAAGAGAGCAAGCGAGCCAGAGGGGATGAAGACGTGAAGGAAGAAGAAAAAAAAGAGGAATCGAAAGAAGAGGAAGTAGAAGAAGGTGAAGTGGAAGAAGAAGTGAAAAAGGAAGAAGAGCCCAAAAAGGAAGCGATGGCTGATGCTCCTGCTACAAGTAATGCACAGAGTAAAGAAGAAGGTTTGGCAAATGAAACTGCAGGATCAGCATAAAAAGGATTATTTTATATAAAGAAATACAAATTCTTTTTTTTTTTTTATGATTGAACATGTCTTTGCTGTAAACCATCTGTGTGTAAATTAAGTGAGCTTCCAGTAGGTGTACCAGCAACGATGCCTTGATAGTCCAAACGATAGATTTTAGGTGGAAGTCCTTTACCAAATTTACGATTGATATGATTAGAACATAACAATCCAGAGAACAAGACAAAGAGATGGAGAGGGATCATTGAGAAGGCCACAATCCAAGTGATTGTCAGTGCTTCTTTTGTGAATGTCTGATATTTGAATTTACAGCCAGGTAATAAGGTACGAGGGAAGCATTGATTGGATCTTTCGTGGTAATCTGAAAATGACTTGTAACCACAACAGTGAAGCTATCTTCAGATCAGTCACTGTGGATATTGAAGGAGAGGGACTTACATTGGCTTGGATACGTGCTCTACCATCCGAATTCAGTTTATAATGCCACTGATAAGATAGCTTTCCTTCCAGATTCCACTTGTTTTTACGATAGGCTGTATAACCGATAGCAGCAATGATACCAAAACAAGGCCAAAGCAATAGATTATAAACAGTTAAAATGGCTCTATTATTCAACATGATGCCCGTGTAACCAACAAGGGATGTCAATAAGCAAATGACACCTGTAGCAAGGACCACTAAAGAATACATGTTCATTATCATTCATTCTCTCTCTCTTTCTTTCTCTCTCTCCTTACAATCCAGAATCGTTTTTTCTCCAACCAGAACAACATCTGCACGCAAATAGACTGTATATAAAAAGGGGAGAGTGAATCAAAAAAAGATCTTGATGTCTGATGCTCCTTACATTTAAAATAAGTTAAAAGAGCTAATAATAATGTGCCAAGTCCATAACAGAATAACTAGTTGCTATTTTAGTCTTTTTCAATGAAAAAAAAAAAAAAAAAAAAAAAAAAAAAAAAAAAAAAAAAAAAAAAAAAAAAAAAAAAAAAAAAAAGGGGTCCCCCCCTTTTTGAAAAAAAAAACCCCCCTTTTTGGTTTGACCCCCCCCTTTTTTTTTTTCCCGAAAGAACCAAAAAATTTTTTTTTAAAAAAAAAAAGGGGGGTGCCCCCATTTAACCTCCAAAACCCAAAAAATTGCCAAACCCCTATTTTCCCCCAAGGAAAAAAGGGTTTTTGAAATTTTTTCCCCCCGCCAAATCCAAAAAAACCAAAGGGTTTTGAAAAGGGCCCCTTTTTTTGAAACCGGCCGAAAAACCCCGAAAAACGGGGTTGGAAAACAAAAGGAGTTCCTTTTAAAAAATCCTTTTAAAAAAAAAAAAAAAAAAAAGGGAAAAAAAAAGGTATTCAAATAGATGCTAAACCATCAGTGAATGATAGGAGGGGAAGGATGAAAGCAAAAAAAAAAAAAAAAAAAAGGGGGAGAGGGCCAAAAAGGAGGGGGGTATTGAATGATATTTTGTTTATTTTGCTCGTGAATGAATCAAGTCTTGATGATTGGGTATTTATCATCAAAGTATATCTTGTACTTTATGACAACAAGGATCTTCTCATGATTGTCCTGCTTCCCTTTCTCTCTCCCCCCTTTTTCTCTCTTTTTATTCTTCTTTCTATAAACACTTGTTTTCATCTCAATCGATCAAACTTAACAAAAATAGATTGAAATTCAGATGATTCTCTTTCATTTAAGTCCAAGAAATCTGTTGATAGCTTTTACTCTTTCAAGTCCTAAAAGTGAAAGATCATGAAAAGAACGCAAAGGAAAGCGGACATTGAAAGAGTCTTTAATCACATGAAAGCAGCAGTGTGAGATAGAAAGAGTGGGTCTATTCATAAAATGACCTCATCCTAGAAAAGCCTGATGTGCCTGGTACATGTTGAATAAAGCTGCATACTTGCTTGTTGACAAGAAATTCAATTGTGTTTATTATACATGTTGATTTGCTAACATTTTATTTCAACCAGTGCCTCAGTTGACATCGACGCATTCTGTCGTTTCATGATTTCTTTTTCATTCTTTTCATACTTGTCTCCAACATACAATGCTGCACCCACCACATTTGTCCACATAAATAACAAGTTGAATAAAGGAATCAATTCCAACGCTACTGCTACTGTTCCAAATTGACAATAAGCCTCTCGATCCTTCCAAGCCATACTTTTTGATTGGCTTACACTAAGTCCTCTAAATTCCAAATCATAGTGAATATGATGACCCCAACTAAAAGATATCATCAGTCACTTGCTTTCATATTGACTCGTTTCTCATTTACCATGCAACCCAACCATTGATATAACAAGATATAAATGTGCCTACAACGGGTATCAAATGCAGTGGTGCTGTAATTATTAATATCAAAATCTAGTTTGAATCTGTATTGAGTTTTGATTTTTTTTTTTTTTTAATTGTACCTGAGCCAAAATAAGAAACCAAACCATAGCTAAGCCCGAAGAGATACCACGACAACACAATAAAAGGTTGGAAACTTCAATTCGTGTTGCAAACATCCTGTCAAGTCCTCTGGCTCTTAAAGTTGCGTCAAATAAGGCATCTTGAAAGATGGGCAAGATGATGGCAAAGAAGATGAGATCCATCAATGCTGATTCAAGTAAAACGAATATCACAGACACTATCCATGCAAGCCAAGAGGGACAGTGAGCATCAATAAGCGCATGCGCTTGGAGTGGTAAAAGGTATACAAAAGATAAAATGAGTGAGACAAGTCCAAAGAGAAGGGTTAATAAAAAAGGACAGAGTGTCTTTAACCACAGCTACTAGTAAAAGAAAATATAAACAGATCCTATCATTTTTCTCTTTTTTCTTACTTGAGGATGAGCAATAAAGAACACAATGCCAGCAATAGGATAAGATGAGGGTGGAGCCATTGAAAAAGAAAAAAGAAAAAGAAAGGAGGAGGGGAAAAATAAAAGGAATAATACGCATAGGGAGATGCTTGAAGTCCTTCTTATTTTGGAATACAATAAATTCATTTTAAGCCAATCATTTACTTTCTGAAGCATAAATCTTTTTTTATTCTTTTCTTCCTCTTATGCTTTATTCCTTGAACTGATCTATTCAATTGTGTACTCCAAGTGTCATGCTATCAACTTAGGGTGTATGTCATCCTTCCTTTAAATTCATACAGCCATTGACACATTATCCAGTAATAAATAGAAACGCGTTGATTCATTCTTGCTCTAAAAGAACAAAGACCACAAAAAAACTTTAAAGAAAGCCTGAATTCAACAGGTCAATCAAATCATTAGAAATACGTCATTACTCAGCAAAGGATACCTGATCAAGAAATTTTTTTTTTTCTTTGTAAAACAGTATGTCTAGTAAACAATAGCTGTGAAATAAAATGTCAAGGAATAGTCTAAATACACTGATTCGAATTGTTTATTTCTTGCCTTTGATCTTGTATTGTTCAAATCAAGATTTATTCAGAGTGTATATACGCGTTTATCTGCATGGCTATTCTATTCCAAGGCATTAAAAAGATGACATCGTTTACGTCACACAACTCATTCAACAATCATTTTTATGCATTTACAAAGTGTTGTAGGGAAAAAAAGGTAGATCCCTGTTGAGTTCAAACAAATGAAACTATTTTAGTCCTTTTCCGCATAGCAGTTTTATGACATGGGGCAAAAAGAAAGAAAAAGACAGACAGAAAAAAAGTGGGGTTTAATGAATGGAAATAGCAGTCATTTTTTTGTTTATAAGCAAATAAAAATAAAATAAACCCTTTTTTTTTTCTTCTTTATTTTACATTCATCATGTCTTTTCTTAATAAAATTATCGATAAAGCAAAATATCATCAAAGTACGAGTAATCGAGGTGAGGATGAAAGAGCTTCATTAGGTGTGTATACACCTCATTCTTCTACCTCCTCTTACCCACAACAACAACAACAACAACAACAACAACAAGCTTTACCAAAAGTACAAGAAGAAAATAATCATACAGCAGGATATGTCACACCAAGACAATCTCAAGATTCACATCAACGAACGGATATGGATAGTATGCCTGGTAAGAACAGATAAAAAAAGTAAAAAAAAAAAAAAAAAATAGAAATAGAAATAGAAAATAATAAACTCACAACGGACTATAGAAAATAGTAAAGAAAAAAACTTACGTTTTGTTTTATTTGTTGTATAAATAACTTTTTGCTTTAAATAGATAATAATAACAATAACAGGGATGCATTAAAGTCCAGATATCAACAATATGATACGACCATCATGGATCAGCGTAGAAACAGACCTAAATTAAAATTGGATGATTTCAACTTACTAAGAACATTGGGTACAGGCTCATTTGGTCGAGTGCATCTGTCTCAATCAAGACATAACGGAAGATATTATGCGATTAAAGTGCTAAAAAAGACAGAAGTGGTGAGATTAAAACAAGTAGAACACACCAATAATGAAAAGCACATATTGGAATCTGTTGCCAATCCATTCTTGGTCAATCTCTGGGGTACATTTCAAGACGATGCTAATCTTTATATGGTGATGGATTATGTCCCTGGCGGTGAACTCTTCAGTGTCCTCCGCAAGAGTAAACGGTTTCCAGATCACGTAGCGAAATTTTATGCAGCAGAAGTCGCCTTGGCGATTGAATATCTTCACAATAAACATGTCATCTACAGAGATCTGAAACCAGAGAATTTATTATTGGATGTCAATGGACATATAAAGATTACAGATTTTGGATTTGCAAAGTATGTACCGGACATCACATGGACTTTATGTGGCACACCAGATTACTTAGGTAACTAGCCATACAAAAAACGACAAGCACTTTTTTCTTATTCATTTTATACAATAGCACCAGAAGTGATTCAATCCAAAGGGTATGGTAAAGCAGTGGATTGGTGGAGCTTGGGTGTCTTGATCTTTGAAATGCTAGCAGGCTATCCACCTTTTTATGATGATGACCATCTTAAACTCTATGAAAAAATCTTGCAAGGCAAAATTCGTTGGCCGTCTTATTTTGATCCCAACGCGAAAGATCTCCTCAAACGTCTACTCACTCCAGATTTATCTCGTCGTTATGGTAATCTCAAGAATGGTGCTGATGACATCAAACGTCATCCTTGGTTTCAAGGCGTTGATTTCGATAAAGTGGCCAATCGTCAAATCAGGGCTCCTTATATTCCTCAAATAAGAGGAGATGGTGATGCAAGTCATTTTGATAAATATCCAGAAACAAATGAGCAATATGGATTACCATGTCAAGATATCCACAGAGATAAGTTTCCTGATTTTTAATCCTCCCTCTTTTGTTGTATAAAAAATTCGTGTGAAATAAAAAAAAAGAAATCTTTGTGTGTATATTTGTACGATATATTCAGCAGCAGTACTTTCTACTTTACAATGCTCAACATTCTAAATTTTCTTGTACACAGCGTAGTTTCTTTTTTTTTTTCAATAAAACAAATGCTATTCATTTCTACTCTGAAAAAAGAAAAGAATTGCTTCATGTAAATATATCTCTAATGCCCTCCCGTCTATATAGTTTCCCTTTTGAAAGAATCCTAATATTCACATCCAGTATAAATCTCATAAGGTTGAATCTTTTGTGTTGTGATCGATCTTTTTCTTCCTATAAAAGTTGAATAGTGTATAAATGCTGCAAAAAAAAACGGAATATCCTTTATTGATGAATAAAGTGGTCCACTTTTTTTTTAATGTGTCGATACATCCAAAAACATTTACTTTCTTTGCTTTTGAGCAAGGAAATCAGAGAATTCTTGGTAAGGACCCTTGACAAATTCAGACTCTTCCCAAAGATCAGGAGTCAAGAAACCATAAGTGTTACCAATGGCAGCAAAGGTAGCCTTGATGAAGTTACCGAGGGTACGGGTAGAACCACGAGAGGAGGTATAACAGTCGGAAATACCAGCCAATTGAAGGACACGCTTAGCGGTAGGAGAAGCGACGATACCAGTACCTCTGGGAGCAGGAACCAAACGAGACATGACGGAACCACAGCGACCAGAGACCTTACAGGGTACAGTGTGAGGCTCACCAAGGTTGGAACCCCAGTAACCACGACGAACGGGGATGATGGCAAGCTTGGCAAGGATGATACCACCACGAATGGCAGTAGCGACTTCCTTGGCACACTTAACACCCAAACCAACATGACCATTTTCATCACCAATGACAACAAAGGCCTTGAAACGGGTACGTTGACCAGCAGTAGTTTGCTTCTGGACAGGCATGATCTTCATGACTTGATCAGTGAGCTTGGGAAGGAAGTAATCGACAATTTGATATTCCTTGATGGGAAGAGAGAAAAGGTAGATTTCTTCAATTGACTTGATCTTGTTAGCCTTGACGAGACGACCGAGTTTGGTGACAGGAACCCATTCGTTCTTTTCTTCACCACGACGTCCGCGGCCAGCACGACCACCACGTCCACGACCACGTCCAAAACCACCACGTCCTAATCAAATTATTAAGTATGTCACATCGAGCCTCCATTGACATTCAATGCGCTTACCACGAGAAGCACCGGCCGTTGCAGAATCAGCCATACTATAATAATAATAATCCATCCATTGATATACAGCAACAATATGTAACTTTAGGTCACTTACTTTAATAAAATTAATGAAGAAAGGATCTGTGTCTCTTGCCATTCTTTGGATTTGTTTTAATCCATCCTGTACACACAGCATACACACACACAATAGAGTGGACTCGGACAATGTCGGAAAATTAATTTTATTGAATTGAATTAGAAATGGACCAAATCAACGGATGATGTCCAATATGCCACTATCAACAAACATCGTTGGTTCATTCATATAACAAGCAAGGTCTTCAGGACAAGGAATTTTGCTATAGAATGATTAGTTTGATAGATAACGTCTTTCTTGAGACTTACGCATTAGTCAAGATACCATTCTTTTGTTTAATCGAGAACCCTGGGCATAAAATAGCGGCCCTGACAAGTGTAGGGAGCAGGTCTCTATCAAAGGGACTAAAGCCTTTTTCTATATGATTGCGTAAAGTATCTGCTCTATTACTTAGTAAATGACTTACGGATAGGATACGTTACCTGTTCCAAGCTTATAACATTCATAGATTAAATCCCTTTGAATGGTTGTTACTGTCCTGGGTTGCTTCCAAGGGATATTCATCACAATAGATATCAAGTATTCAAAAGGTCTTTCAGCGCACTTTCGATTATAGTAAATCTATTGAATAATAAGCAAAATGTGTATGTTTCCATTAGAATATAGCGGATGGACCTTGTAGTTTCTACAGATATTCAAAAGACTCTGTAAACTCTTTTGATTTATAAAATAAGCTATTTCATGATTCATTGAAGTATGAGCTAGACCATGAATAAAAGTACCAGGCCATTCAGCAAAGAGATGCTTTGATATCTCATCGTAGGAGCTCACAGTGAATCGAAGACGGCGACCTTGCACAGGCATCAGTTTAGCAAGTTCGGGCAAGACAGATTGTAGACATTGGCCTTGAACTAGTCTACATTCAATAAAAGCAACACCTAATGTCTTTCCGGATTTAACATCCATCATAATCTATACAGGATGAGATCATTCTCTTTATCCATACTCGTTCGTAGGGCCTTACGTGAACACTTTGAGGCAGATCGGTCACTGAAGGGATTCGGACAGATTGGTTTTGAGAAATGATTCGCTTGATGTCAGCAGCAGAGATACTCCAAGGAATCTATACAAAGAAGTATTATAAGCTACAATGTTGCTACTATAGTTTACATTGATTGCTTTAATGACTTGATAGCCTCTATCGATCGACACGGATGGAAAATCATCCATAAAGACAGTACTTGAGGACATGAATGACAATGAGTCGGTCAGGTATCGAATTGGATGTTCCCCTTGATTATGCACTGTACTAGAAGAAGCAGAGCTACAGCTCATGGGCCTTTCCGCTACATGACTATTAGGAACAACAAGCAAAGGCGTTGACCAGTTGTCATTTCTTTTTGGATCCAAGAAATTTTGAAGAGGGATTGTGTGGCTTCTGCTTCTAGGAGGAAGTCTTGCTGTGTCCAGAAAATGGCCTGTAGGTAAGGAAGGAAGGTGTCTACTTTGATCAGGTTCATGAGAGGAAGTGTTGTCTATTACGCCGTTTTTAAAAAATGACAACAGCAAAAAAAAGGGGGGATTTCTTACCAAAGACATTATTGGATGAATATTGATCCCACATGGCAAGTAAAGACGAAGCATAGCTAGAAGAAGCAGCGGACCAAATCTCTCTAACAGAGTTTTCTTCTCTTGTCTCACTTCCTTTTTATACATGTAAGTCTTCTTTACTCTTAGGTATTTTTATTTACCTTCTGCCCATTGATTACTCATGCTACTGGTGCTATTGCCTCGTCGTACCCAACAGGGCTTTTGGTTTCCATGATACCGGTCATTATCTTCTTTTTGTACTCATCATCAATACACATCCTCTCCTTGTCCTCCTCTCTCACTTTCCTTTATTTGCTTACCTCTTTTAAATCTATTCAAATTGTTCATGTTTTTAAAGAAGAAGAAAAAAAAAGACGACAACAACATGAATGTGATGATTTTTATAGACTGTGACTTGAGTACAAAAAATAACCATGTAAACTGTTGCCATCTTTCTACATTTATCTACTTGTAGACACTATAAGCTCTAAGCATTACTGAGTTTATATTTTCTTGCATTCAGGAACAAAGAATTACGTACGTAAACAATTAGTCCTTTAACTTTAAAAGTTTTAATTAAGAGATTTCAATATCATTCACTTGCTTATTCATCAATAACCATTTAAACTCTCTCTCTCTCTCTATTTCTTTTTTTTTTTTTTTTTGTGCAAATACAATGAGTTTCAACCAACGACTACTCTCTGACCCTTCACTTAATGTAACTTATCGATCCATAAGTCAAGATTCATTATCTACTCAACAAAAGAAGCAAGAGAACTCTATTAAAAGATTTTTTGATCCATTCTCAACTTCTTTATATTTAGAAAACACATTGGCAGTGGCCAGAGACCATCTAGGTAACTACTGGCATCATCAATGCTGTATATATTAACACCATAAAGCAAATGAGCGAACGTTTCTGGCTTGGGTCAGGACAAGTTTGTCTACTATTTCAGCAGGCATAGGTAAAATGATAATAAATGTTATGTTTGATAATAAAAAGCCTTTTTGTATAATAGCGGTTACACAACTATTTCGAATAGATAAGGAAGAGGCAAATAGATTAGGAAGACCTTTAGGAATGTTATTTACAACAGTTGGCATACTCTACATGCTATTTGCCTGTACAAGATACTTTCACTCACAAACAGCCATGACTAAAGGATATTTTCCTTCTAGTAAAACCATCATTCTTATTACAACCCTCGTCATTTTATCTGCTTTTGTAGCTGTATTTATTATTCTTGTTTCAAAATTTTAGTCTTTTTATTCATTAGATAAAAGCGGTCTACGTTCATCCTCATCTCCTTCCTTGACAAATGGCCATCGAAGCACACCATTAAAGTAAAATGTACCTGTTACCATCACAATAAATCCAACCACTTGAATCCATGAAAACTTTTCCCAGCCCAAATAAATAGAAACCATCCAAATAAACAATGTTCTAATAAACAAAACGGTTAAGAAAAAACACGTCGATTTTTCTCTCTGATTGTTTGCACATTACCTGCAAGCATCAATGGTACTTCTTGCTGTAGCAGATACAGTGGAAGTGATAGAAAGACCAAACCAATTAAAAAAAGCAATGGATAAACTGATAGCGATGCCGGTTTGCCAAACAGCAGGATGATCAAAGAAATCATGATATCCTTGTATCATATCAAAAGATGGATACTTTTTACTGAGCACAATGTGTAAAATAGGCATACTAGCCAAGATAGACACTAAGCCAAAGGTACCTTCTAATCCAACAGCCTTCAAAGGTGTCACTTTGTAATGCAACATAATCTTTTCTTCAATCACAAATTGTGAAGCTGTAAACAGTTGAGCACCCAATACGAGAGCAACACCTAACAAAGAAGAATAATCAAATTCGTTGGCTTCTTGAGTGTGAGGCGAGTTTTGAGGAAACAAAACAGATGATAAACCAACGATGGCAACACCAAAAACAACCATGACCAAAGAAAACCATTCATATGGACGTAATCGACGATTTAAAAATAAAAAGCTAAATACACCGGTGAAAATCACGACGGCACCACGTAACATTTGATAAACGCTTGCTGAAGTTAAAATCAATCCCACGTTCATCACCGTCGTCGCGGTCAAATCACACAGTGTGGGGATCCAAAAAAGAAAGGACTTGTATCCACTTAAAGGAGTCAATTCTGCTTTTTGGATATCCTCATCGACATCATCGATCACAGCGCCTGCGTCTAATTGATTAACAGCAGAAGGGGGAACAGGATCTCCTTTATAATATTTCTTTTCGTATAATTGATACAAGTAAACTGTCCAAACAGCAAATTCACCCACAAACATATTTAATCTATCACAAAAATATCAATATCCTTTCTCTTTATCCGTAATATCTTTTTACGTTTGCCAAATAGGTTGTTCAAAGTAAACTCTCTTTTTAGGATCAGGGTCATTACAATTCTCAACACATTGCATGTCTTGATACTTGTTAAGGATCGTATTACATACACCTATTTTGTTATCTTAGCATACACACAAATGGGCTTAATGCTTTTTATTTACCTGATAAAAGCATACCAACGACTAATATTAACGTAGTGGAAGCATATTTAGGAATATTAGGCATAACTATTATTATTAAACGGAAAAAAAAAAGAATATGAAAATAAAAAGAAATGTTTTTTTGGTCACAAGTCAGTCATTTGTCACTTTCATACTTTAATGTCGAATCAACTTTTAGTTTAGTAGTTTTCTCCTTTTATAGAAAAAATAAAATTACTATAAAAGTACCTCAGTTATCACTATAAAAAAAGCGCTTACAATTTAGAAATAAAAGGTAATTGCAAAGCAAGATAGGCTTATAAAAATAACCCATCAACTAATACTATGTCATATTGAATTCATTTAAAGAGTCTAATGGAAAAAAAAATGATATAGGAGCAATCTATTTAAGTTGTATATACACTTAATTCATAGTCATTGTCATTATAAAAAAAGGGGGGGGGGGACAAAGGAGGAATGTGCAATCTTATTATAAAGACATCCTCCAAGACACTACTTTTCAACAAAAATCTTCATTTATTCATACAGAAAAATCTATGATTATTAAAAGATATGACACTTGAATTGTTACCACGCTTACGTATGTACCTCGAACAACCAATGCTATCTTTTCTTCATCACCTTCTTTTAATTCATCAAAAATGCATTATAATAAATATCTGGTCTATAAATTATGTATTGATCTATCATAAGCAAGCATATTATGCTATTTCATATACAGTATCTATGAATTTTCTTTAGGTTTGCACGCTGGAATAAATTAGCCACTGGGTCTAACTGATAGACATACTTTTTTACAATTGTTCCTTCATTTTATTGTAAACGCCATTGCCGATTTCATACTAGTTCTTTTACGAATATAAAAAATAAAACCGACATATCTAAAAAATTAGCATTTATAAGCATACAAAAGCTACAAGTACAGTAGATTTTCATTTGATATTACTGCCGTATCCCGACATACTTTAAATATGATTCGTATGCAATTTACAAGAAATCAGAGTAGTGAATGCTTTACAAAGATTTTATAGTTTTGTCTCTATTATTCGGATATAACTAATTTTACTTCTTTAATTCGTACAAGTTGTTCTCATATAGCTCTTGATGCAATGGCATATAAACAGTCCACTTGCATAACCAGGAACAGATCTTCATATTAAGCTTTATTCATACTTGATCTACAGCTATAATTAATTAAAATCTCTCGAAAAGGATTTAATTGAAACTTTATGAAAAAGGATATAAATACTAGGTACAATGATATTAAATGAAAATAGCTTTTTCAGTCTTGTTGAAGTTAAGTCTTTTTATCTTTACTCGATAGATATCACACGATCCTAACATATCCATCTCAGATAATATTTGGTTCTGGTGCTTATTCTTGTAATTACTTGAACTAATTTGTCATCTATCTTTCTTTTTTTACTACCCAATAATAGAAGTAATTTTCTCAATGAGAGGTTAATTGGAAATTGCGGCAAGAATTGCAATGCTTGTAGTTCCAGAGGTTGGTACTTAAATTTTAGGAAGCTCATCTTTTTAGACTAGCTAGTGTACTTTATTATTATCACTAGATAATAATTTCTCGAGTTCTACTATATACTTGTGCTTGTGCTCATCCATGGCATTGCTATTTAAGCTATCAACAGCTTTTATTCTTATCGAAATTATCAAAAGTCGCCTATCTCCATAGCAAGTTGATTTATCTCACTAAGAATTCGATTAGCTCTCATCAACATTATAATTCAGGTGTAGACTTTTGAGATTTTTGTCCAAGCTCATTATTAATTTCTAGCTCTTTCATTGTGATGCCATTAGATGTTGCATTGTTGAAGAAAAAAAAAAACTCTGCCGCTAACTGAGTTGAAACATCCTGCTGGAGGAGTGAAAAAAATTTTACCAACTTTATTGAAAATCCAGTAGAGAATAGCTAAACCCAGAGAGACAGATAAAATTAAAATATGCTTTCTTTCTTTTTTCAACTTTTTTATATTCCAAACCAATGAGTGAGAGTATAATTGATTTATTTGAAGAGGTAAGTAAATGGAACAGTCAAGAGTGGCTACCTTAATAAAAAAATAATAAAAAAGTAGCATCCAGATTTGACTGAAGCAGCCATCGAAGCAGTCGCCAAATTAACTTCATTTGTCGATTTATTGACAAAATATACAGACAAATACCGAGCAGATTTAAAGAGGAAACATAGTTCTTCATCAGGAAAGAGCAATTCTATTTTAAGAAAAAACGATCCTGACTATCCAAAGCCGCCTCTTTCCAGTTTTTTCTTGTTTATCGAATCAATTCGTGAAGAAACAGACAAGTTATATCCAAGCATGCATATGAATGAAAGGGCTGTCATATGGGGGCAAAGATGGAGAGCATTATCGGAAGAGGATAGAAAAGTATAGTCGGATGCACAATAACGTAGCGTGTTTATTTATTTGATGTGTATAGCATTTTAATGAATTAGCTGAAAACGACAGAGAAAGACACCGTTGCGAAATGGCTATTTATGAACAAAAAAAGAAACTTAAATTAGAAGAATCAGGAAGTAATGATAGTAGCAGTGTGGAATGTAGGCATGGTGTTGACGAGGAAGAAGAGCAGGGTGAGAATGAAGTTCACAAGAAAGTAAAAAGAGAAGAATCTTCTGCTTCTAGAGAGAAAAGCACGGATGATTATGAGGAAGGAGAAGAAGATTATGCTATTAAGGAAGAGTATAATGATGATAATGACGAGCCTTATGAACTAGCTACAAGTGAAGATGAAAATGAGGAATAAACAAAGAGATCAACAAGTAACTTATTTATAAACACAGATGCGTATGATTTTAAGCGCTTATTTTTTTGTGTCGAATGAATGATTTACTTTCACATCAATTTTCTTCTCATGATCATTCAACAATACATCACAGTCAACATATCAACTATTTGCTTGATATATTTATAATAAGCATATTATACTCCAAACTTATTTTTATATGAAATCATTTATACCGCCCAGTGACTTATAAAATCGAATAAAATTTGATATACACTTGTCTTTTATAATTGCTTTCTCTCTCTCTCTCTCTCTCTCTCTCTCTCTCTCTCTCTCTTTATATATATATATATATATGTATATATCACTCAAACACGATACATTACTAGGTAAAAGTAAATATTTCTCAGGCACCAATTGAAAGAACCTCTATATCCACGTATACAATGAGTTTGAATCAAAAAGATACACAAGTGGATTCGATGTTTTATGTGATAGGTGTGTGAATAAAGCAAGTAATGTGTTGCCGCCTTTTTTATTGTTGTAACCCCATTTTTGTTTAATGTGTTACGTATTTCAATGTTACATTTTTTTAGTGGGCAAAAAGTGATCGTAGCAATAATTGAGTTGTATAACTGATACATAAAAATTTTTATTTTAAGAGAATATTATCAAATAAGGTAATTTTTGACACATTTTATTTTGTAGGGTACTCGACATCACCAGAGCAAGAACCAGTGCTAAGAGCGTCGGTGATAACATATGTATCACGACCACGAACATAAAAGTAAAGAGCAACATCACTCAAGGTACCTGAACTGCAGTCAATCTTAGCTTTAGCACCGAAATAACTTTCAATAGCACTTTGCATCTCGGTTGCTGTATAAGTACCGCCAGGAGTAATACCATTGGAACTATATTAAATATTAGCTTTTTTTATTCATACCATTCATGCGCTTTGTACCTGAAAGCTTTGTAAACATTATACTGACTGCGGAGATCCATTGCTTTCTGTTTTATAATGTTTCGATCAATGTTACAATGAAATAAAGTTTTTCATATTTGATTATGTTACCTGAAAGTAATCAACGATATCTTCACCTTCTTCATAATTATCATAACAATCGGGGTCATACGTACTTACACAAGTACCATGTTTGGACCATTCATGAGACCAGAATCTAATTTAATTCATTTAATTAGTTTCCATCGCATACAGTCTATATTCATGATTACACATTGTTGTTTCCTTGATTACTAGGCCAGTAGGTCAACATACTATTATAGAGTGAGCTATCCTTGGACTTGATGACAGAAGCAATTGAACTGGAAGCTCTGTTACTGTCGCAACCTCCGCTAGGAGCATAAGCACCAGAACATTTATCGGGCCAAAGACCATGAAGTGTGAATGCGTTGTCAGGACCATAACCAGGAGCCCATTGCATGTTGAGAACAACTAAACCATATTCAGGAGAACAGCAAGTATCACTATTTGCGGAATTACTGCAAGATAAAGCAGTGGCTATAAAAATACATGTTTAGCTGTTGTTCCCTTCTCTCTTATCTCTCATTATAATGCTTTACAACTACAGCTACTAGCAAGAGTAGAACCAATTAAAGTGGCCAAAGCAAGGACAGCTTTCATATTAAAAAAGATGAATTAATAATAAAAAAAAAAAAAAGTTAAAAATTGTGAAATATTTATATGTTTTTGATCTTTAATATACTAATTAAAATAGTATAGCTATCTAATCATTGAATGCTATTTAATACATGTGTAAAAGTTCATTGTTGTGCAAACATACTAGATATTTTTCTTTAGTACTTGTAAAACACTACACATATACTACTAAGAAAAAAGAGAGAGAGATAAGCTGCTTAAGGTACTAGTATTTCCCTGTTTTCTCATTTTCTACAGTGTTATTTTATTTTACGCATACATTATTTTTCACAGCTTATTAATTTAATATTAGAACATTCATAATAAGAATACAATTTACTGTATCCATTAATACATTTGTAAAAATAAATAACATTTTTGTTTCTTGGAATGTTAATGTGATAATAAAATAGATATCATCAACCATTTTGATTTACCGAAACAAAATGTCAAAGCCAAGTAGCACATTGAGATAAACTGTTTGTTCCATATGGCATAATATTACCTCGTTTATGATAAAGTACAAAGTGTGAAACAAGAGATTGGCTGATAACAAAAATATTTCCTCCTCTCTCCTTGGTAATAAAAAAGATGCGTAAGCAACAATTACTTTGGATATCATTGCATTAATTTGAAGTATTATTTTAAATATGAAGAGTATAGCAAACATATGTTACCTATAAATTCATGTTCTATCGTAACTTCTGCTTATTTTTTTATTATCATAAGAAATAGAATGTGTTTGATTATACACTGTGTTCTATAATACAGTTTAAAAGAGTTAGATAACAATAGGTGTAGTACGACAATTATACAAAGAAATTTTACATGTAACACATATTTCAAACATCTCATATTATATAGAAAACTCAACTGCAGAGTCTTTTTTAAACTATAGCTTTTTCCAAATTGTTTTTTCACGTGTTAAAGAGTAAATTCTTGACTAGAGAAGTGAATAATGTACATAAAAAGCAAAGGTGAACAAATCAAATCATTGCGTGTTCATTGAATCTGTATTTCTATTGGGTGACATTAATCTCTTGGCTTGTTGCATAAAGAGTGGTTTATTATATAATCAAAGTATAAAATTAGCTATACTATACTATTTCCACGGCTTTATTACATGTAGAAATAGAATGTAATCAACCAATTTAAACTAATCCACTCTACAGGTCAAATATATCTTTATTTATCCTGAGGGAAGAGGAGTTTATATCGTCTGATTCCCATATTTAATTTGTACCTGGACATCATCCTTGATAGTCAGCTCACGAGTGGTACACAAATGCATGAGCCGTGAGGTAAAGTGGTCAACTGTCACTGATTTTCTTCTCTGGCTTTGGTGATTTGCGTATTGGATAGGAACTGTGGCAAAAAATCCAGAAACAAATGCTATAGCAAAGTGATATCCCCAAAGACGATATCTCTACGAAGGTAGCTGCCCAGTTGTCTTCGTATAGGGATCAGTTCGTGCTTAGAAGATATATAGATAGCATCAGTAGTCATTGTGCAGCTCTTCCGCTCGTTCAATAGCGAAGTCAATGAACCATAGATTGTTTTATCATTGAAATCCATGTAAAACAGTTGATAACAAGGGCCTCATAGAATCCCAAGTTATCAGCAACTCATAATAGAGATCTCTTGCCCGTGTGTGTTTTTGAATTTACAACCGCTACAGAGTTGGAATGAAATCCTGATTCTTTAATATCCTAAGCATAATTATTAATTGCTGGATGATTGTGGATGAAAACGTTTCCATTAGTAACATTTTTCTATAAAGAGCCGAAGCTCACAGAATTTGCTTTTGGATTTTGTGTGTTATAGATGAGCAATTATAGAAAAATGAAATGAATAGAATATAAAAGCTTGTACCAGAGCTAACGCAACGATCAGTATGTGATTGCGCTATGCGAGCAGCCATTTTGTATGAGATCTTCTTGACGTGATTACGTTATCAGCCTTTGAGAACCAAGGGAAATAGCAGATGTGCGGACAGGAATGTTAATAAAGACAAACGCCCAGTGAGAGCGACAAACATAAAGCAAGGTATGACCAATGATCGCAGCCAGTGAAGCATCAAGACTGGATGCAGAAACATAGGAAGCTTCAGCCGGAATAACGCATGAGCGAGGGTAAAGGAGAAGAGATGAGTTTGAAAGTACCCGTTCCAAATGCGTTGCCAAATAAACAATTTTGGTGGGCACAGATATAAAATGTGTTCCAAAGTTTCTTGTTGGTCTGGGTAGTTGAAGCAAGCGGGAGAAGGAAGAATAGACGGAAGCGGCTGATGAAGAGTGGACCTAATATAGGTTTGTCTATGAGGTCTGGAGTGCATGTGCGAGATCCGAAACTAGCATAAGGTACAGGGATGAACGGACGAACCAAGAAAGAGGCCAAAAGGATGTAATGTTGCAGCACCAGACAATGAAATTTTCTGGCAAGAAAAGGGTACACATGGAATTCAGAAGTAATTTGAGGACAAGGGAGATTAGTGTCAAACCTTTGCTGTGCGACGAGAGTAGGTGGAGCTGGCGGAGAGATCGAACCAAAGAAGTAGTCGGGATAACACGAAGACAAGCAGAACCACCAGCACCATAAAATTATCAATTGTCGAATTTTATGAGATATATTTTGGAAAGTCGAGTTTAATTTACAAAGTTTCACGTCATCTCATTATTTCAACACAGAAATAGATACAAATTTCTGTCAAGAAATAAAATTGAAAAAGAGCAATCTCCTTTTTCTCTCTTTTATCTATTTCATGTATTCATCGTGTAATCATAAATAAAAAGAAAAGTGCCTGGTTAATGTTAGGCACACCTCAGTGATTTATCACATATCAATTCCTTACCCCTTTCTCTTGGTGTAGTTTATTTTTGTTGTCTCATAAATTTATAACTGATCACAAATAATAAACAAAGATAACTGGGCTTATTATTTACTATTATTAGCATGCTTGCGCTAATATACAAAAAAGAAAATATTTGCTATTATGATGATATATGCTGATTGTTTACAACTGTTATAATTATTAAATATTGCTTATCGAAATAAAAAAGCCATTATTTGCGTTCATACATGTATATAATGTCTCGCTTTGAGTAGACAGAAAAGATCCTCTGTGAGTAAGCTTACGTCAATAACATCAAATCCATATAAATCTTTTACCAAAAGTGACTTCCAATATGTGCTTTTATAAGCTTGATCATTTGTGAGCAAGACTGGACGTACTCTAGATAAAGGTCTTTCCTCTGCTGTACTATCATTCAAGTCAGCCCAGTTGATTTCATAATCAATGTGATCTAGAGTACGAAATATGAACTGGAAGCAACCAATTTTTTAAGGTTAGAGCTACGCTTTTCTGAAAAAAAAGGAAGGGCAGGGTCGTTGATGGCAAGGACGTCAGAACACAAAGATAGTATCACATAAGAGCTGTAGCAAAGGAGTCTTTAGTTAAATTTGGGTGTATAGATTGGAGCATCAGAGTAAGCCACCGCAACGGCAGAGCTGAGTACTGCATGGCTGCTAACAAGAAAAACTCAAGTGCACTTTTTCTCAGAACATTGTTGCACTTTAAGAATTTAGTATATTGCATCTTTGTAAAAAATTACGTCGCATGTATTTTTCCCATTTTTTCATACGGTTTAAATAATTTAGTTTCGACGAGCTTCAAATTTTGCTTCAAGGACGGTCAAGGGAACATTTATGATAAAAATGGCAACGATTTTATGGAAATTGATGACGAAGATTCAAATTTAAGAAATTAAATTCATATGCTAAATATATCGCCATTAGAGCCAAGGTCAATATGAACGCTACGGCAGAAGAGATGATAACTGATGAATCAAATGGATCCATCTTAGAAACTAAGTCATCGCGAAAGGAAGATAATGGTTTAAACAGTAAATACGGTATAAAGAATGAACTGAAGGCTCATGCTGTGCATCTTGTTGACATTCATCACAAAAACAGCGCAAGAACTGTTGCTTTGGAGCTCAAACTTCCGCACAGAATCGTGCAGCGATGATATAAGGCATGGAAAGAAGATTTTGATTCGCTTTTCAAGAAATTAGGTCGTCCCAGGATTATTGAACCTGACGGTGAACGTGCTGAGTCAACCAAAAAGCTTATTTCAGGTTTCTACTATTAGTGTTCTACTGCTATAGCAGATCAGCTGATGATTACCTTTACTTACTTGAGAACCACTAAATCAACTGTATACCGTTATTTTGCTGATCTATGGATATTCTCTTTTAAGAAAGTTCAACTGGAACCAATTGAAAGAATATACCTAAAAGGATTAAAAAAAATTGGTAGAAGGCAACTTGAGAAAAAGCATAAATTACATGAGTAATTGTATTTTTATTGATGAAGCAGGGTTTCATGCAAATCTGAGAAGGACTCAAGGATGGGTTCCTAAAGATGAACCTTCTAAAGCTATAGTACTGACGGCTAGAACGAACACTATATTTTGGATGAAATCTCGAATTTTGGTATTATTAAAGTTCGCCTAAAAAAGCTAATCCCCCTAAGAAGCGAAAGCGTAATGATGGTGTAAAATACACGAAAGATACTGTTACAGTCTATTACGTTAATTTCGTCAAACATATCATGGGTGAAATGAATAAATATCCTGAGATAAAAGATCATATTTAATCATGGGTAATGAACCTATCTATACAGCCAAATTGATTAGAGAAATGATTAAAGAACGAGGTTATAACTATCTTTGTTTACCACATTATTCCCCAGAGCTTAATCCCATTGAATAGCCTTGGTCTGTTCTTAAAATTGCCATCAAGAGAGAATTTGTACTAAATAAGGACTCTATTTCTGACAAAGTCAAAGAATCCACCAAAAGTATCCCTCAGTCTGCATTTGACGGACTTGCTCACTCTTCTGTGGAACGATTTGATGGTTGTCTTTTAGAACGCTTTATCTAATAAACTTACATGCGGCCTATTTTTAAAAGCTCGAGATAGCTTTTTACAAAGATGCAACATAATTTTCTCAAAAATGCGACTTACTATATTTTTAAAGTGCAATACCGTTTTGAAAAAAGGTGTATTCTATTTTTTTTTTCTTTGATTTGGGAAAATAAGGGGAGAAAGGAAGAGCGAAAAGTCCGCAAAGACGTGAATTTTTTATGATTTTTATAATTTTTTTCTTTGCTTTTATTTTTTTTCAAACACGATAAATGACTAATGCAAGAAAGAGATCACCTACAGAAAGTAAGGGAAAGAACGAATAGAGCGCGTATACAAGACTTATAAATATATTTATTAGCTGATGAGCCGAGTAAAAGAGTGAAAACAAGTAATAACGAAAAAAAAAAAAATAATAAAATAAAATATAAATTGATTTTTTATTATTTATTGTCCATTTCTACCTTCCCTTTTATGTAGACTCACCAGCTAAACTTGAAAAGTCAACAAGTGTTGAAAGTAGCGATGAGGGCTTAAACAACGTAAAAATTTCCCAAAAATAAAACCAAGTCACCGTTTCTAATAATAACAACTATTGGGTAGGATAAAGTAGTACGTCGATTGAATACACCACCTCTTACAGATCCATCTGTGGTACCTGACCCAAACGTGGATAAAGTGATTTATGGTCAATATGAAATAGACGCTTGGTATTATTCACCTTATCCAACTGATTTTGGTACAAAGATTGAAAAACTATATATTTGTGAATATTGTTTACGGTATATGAATAAAGAATCTCAACTAGAAGGACATAAAGTGAGTGTAAGAGGATAGTAATGTTAAATATTGACACTTTGCTTAGGCTATATGTAAAGAAAAAAAACCTCCTGGTAAAGTAATTTATGCAAATGGTAAGATTAAAGTTTATGAAATTGATGGTCAGGAACATAAGGTAATGATAGCATGTATAATACTTTATGTATTCTAATAAACTATGATAGTTTTATTGCCAAAACTTGTGCTTATTAGGAAAGCTCTTTTTGGATAACAAAACTCTTTACTTTGACATTGAAGGATTCAAATTTTATGTTTTAACAGAACAAAATAGTAAATTTAAAAGCTATGAAGAATTTATTGGTTTCTTTTCAAAAGTACTCTTTAATTACAAGTATTTTGTGTTCATACTGAATTTAATTATTAGGAAAAAGTATCTTATGATAACTATAATCTTGCTTGCATCATGACCTTACCGTCGCATCAAAGAAAGGGCTATGGTAGATTATTAATAGAACTCAGTAAGCCCAAAGAGCAAATAGTTTATGTTGTAAATAATAATAATATTAATGAGTTAGGTTATGAATTATCAAAGCATGAATTAAAAATTGGATCCCCTGAAAAGCCACTTTCACCATTGGGCGCACTTGGCTACCAGTCTTATTGGTCATCTACTATCATTGCCACCCTACTTCATTTTAGAGGTGATGTGACAATTGAAGAAATTTGTAAAGAAACTTGTATACATGAACAAGATGTCATTGATACTTTATCAAGGTTGGATTTGTTACGTTTTAGAAGAGAAGAAGATAAAAGAGAACACATTTGTATTACTGAGTCTATGTTGCAAGAGATCATTGTCAATCGTAATATTAAAATTGGTCGCAAATTAGACCCTTCTTTGATCCGTTGGCGATAATTTATATACTATTTAATAAAGCAAGTCATATAGTGACCAATGAACTGTAGTCCTTTTTCTTTTTCTTTTTTTTTAATTTAAATGAATTCAAATAAACCTGTGAGGTAGTAACAAAAATAAAAAGCGAATAAAATCTATTAACAACAATAAAGAGTTTGGGTGGATGGTTGTTTTGACTTAATGCATTATGGACATGCTAATGCTTTAAGACAAGTACGTATAAACAAATGTTTATTAAAGAAATATTAACATAGATACAGGCTAAAGCAATGGGGGACATTCTTGTCGTTGGTGTTCATTCAGATGCTGATATTGAAAAAAATAAAGGCCCAACAGTAATGAAAGAAGACGAAAGGTAAATGATAGTACTTCTAAAGCAGTAAAAGGAAATATAAATATAGTTGATGCTAGGTATGCTGCTGTTGCTGCTTGTAAGTGGGCAGATGAAGTAGTACCCAATGCACCCTATAATACAACTGTTGAAATCCTTAAAGAGCATGATATTGACTTTTGTGTTCACGGAGACGATATCACAACCATGGCTGACGGCACAGATTGTTACCAAGCAGTCAAAGATGCTGGTTTATACCGAGAATGTAAACGTACGGTGGGTGTATCCACAACAGAACTTGTAGGTCGTATGCTTCTCATGACACGTGATCATCATAAACGCTCAACGACGAACAGCGACAATAGCACTATTATTTCTACATTTGACACAAGCGAGCTGGCCCCATTTAGTGCCAATGGTAACAAAACAGCTACCGTATCTCACTTTTTACCAACCTCTCGAAGAATTGTTCAATTCTCTGAAGGAAGAGAACCCAAACCGACAGATAAAGTTATCTATGTAGATGGCACATTTGATTTATTCCATGTGGGTCATATTGAATTCTTGAAGCGTGCAAAAGCTTTGGGAGATTTCTTGATTGTAGGTATTCATGACGACCAAACAGTGAATGCTATCAAGGGTTCCAATTATCCATTAATGAATTTACATGAACGTGCTTTAAGTGTCTTGGCCTGTCGGGTAAGTGCTCTTTTTAAGGCTGTATTTATGCCAACACTATTATTAGTATGTGGATGAGGTAGTTATTGGAGCACCCTATAGCGTGACAGAAGAGCTTTTGAAAGGAGAGTACCAAGTATCTATTGTCGTACATGGAACAAGTCATTTAGAAAAAGATATGGATGGTAAAGATCCATATGAATTACCAAAGAAATTGGGAATCTATAAGCAAATTGACACACCAAAATCTACCATTACAACGGAGGACATCATTTATCGTATCATTGAAAATCGTAAAATGTAAAGCATTCAGAATCTTTGTTGTGTTTAGTTATTAATCATCCATTATAATAGATTTGAAGAAAGACAAAGAAGAAAGAAGGCAAAGGCTGAATTGGAGCGTCAAAAAGAAATTGAAGACAAAAAGTAAATAAATCATTGATGGCAAGACTTTTTTTTGTTACCACACTGTCTACAGCTTTAGTTAATGTGATCTGTTGATAAAGTGCTTGTAAGAAAGAGAAAAGATATGTAAAAACATATGAGTACTTATCAAAAATATTATAACAATTGAAAATTAATTACTCTCTCTCTCTCTCTCTCTCTCTCTCTACCTTTTTTTTTTTTTTTTTTTTTTTTTGCCTCGGTAGCCAAAACAAACTGAATACATCGGAAAGCCTTCCATAAGCTGTGCTTTGCCTATAATCATTTCTTGTCATTAATGAGGTATTTTCAAGCATGATTCTGTAGTTAGTTTCTGTATATCTATAGTCAAATAAACCACTGGGTTCAATAAAAGTAAAAAAAGAAACTTTCTTTATTGCCAATTGCCATTGGATGTCACCATCGTTCTTTTTTCTTGATGCTTCAAATGACACAACGCAAATGATATATTGAGGTACAGGCTCTTGTTTGAGAATATTGCTATTAACAATTCATTGTATGTCAAGGAATTGTCTTCAATATGTCTTATCTTCGTACATAAAGAAGCAGTAATTTCTTGCTGAGGAAGTTAAATAAGACGTATCAATGGTTGTTTATCATTTTATGCACCAAATACACTTTAGAAGAATAAAAAGAAAAAATAACAAAGAATCAAGCGCTTTCTTTTTATTAATTGCTTTTATTGCTTAATGGCATAATATAATTCTCTCAAGTCGATTTTATTTTACTTTTACCCTTCAAAAGCATAAATAAGCTCTATATAGAGCCCTGTTCGTGTCCTATCTTATAATCAATACATAATTAGAAGTTACATATTTGGTTTATGTTGGTCTTATTAATAGAAAGAAGAAAACTTGCTTGTAACCAGTTTTAAATATATAACATAAATCTTTTCAAAAAAAGAAAAAACCTTAGTACTGCATTATTCGAGGTATTTATTTAAATGTATATTAAATAAATACATGTATTTGTGAAATGGCCTTATGGAGACATATGGTCGTCTGTTTACGTTTAACTGAAAGTCTAAATTATGAGTCTGGCTTAAAATTACAAAATAAGATTTTTATTTTTCCTTTTACTTGATTGAATGTGTTTACCATTATTAATTCGATAATTTTACAGAGTGCATTTTTAATGCAACAAATATAACTATGTAGTTTATGATTTTCTTTTTCGAATTTAGAGCTTTCTCAGCATCATTGCACAATCTTATCATTAACATTCAGCTTTTAGTCAAGTTGAATAGCTGAATTACAAGACTTGACTTAAGCATGGTTAAAAGAATTTTTGGAATACTTGTATCCTACTTGATCAAAATGAAAGTATAAAGCTTCTGCTAATTGAGTGCAATGAATTAAATGACCATAAGTTGCTAGAAAAATTAACTTACAGCCTCTACTGACTCCCGAGCTTTTAAATGTCATCAATATCTACAATATACCAAAGTGCATATCATCAACAAATGCAATAATCTACTCGTGTTGAATGTTAATAAAACTAACACGGACTAAACTATGTTAAAACTGGAAAAACTCTTTGTTGGCAGCCCTATGTTACTTGAAGACTGCATGGTTTACAGTGACTTCCTATACAGCAATGTATGTGTGTAAGCGATTTGGGCTTTAACGCCAGCCTTTTATAATAATAACTGTAGAAATAATAAAAATTAAACTGATTCACTTGTATAATGTATTTTTGATATTCTAGAGATGTTATAAAAGCATCTAGTACAGCTTATTATTATAGCCATTTTAGACGCATGACATATAACATTAGTAGCTGCTTAATGCGAGAAGAATTTGGGGATCTTTTTACCACGCTTGATGACAATAGCATATGCTTTTCTTAATAATAGTTGCTTATACTGGACTTTTTTTCATTGTACCTCATTGTAAATATCCATTCTTGACTATAGCGAGTAAGATGAATTGGTATTTTATGATTTGAGTCATATATTCTCTGAATACTAACAATATAGGAAATCTGACCTTGACCCATTCAAGATAGTAAAGCTGTAAATTATTTATTTTATTGATTAAAATAGACGCTTATCGGTTAGATGTAGTATAATATGCTATGATATGCTTATCATTGGGTGATGAGGCAAATACTTTGTATAAAAAAGGAGGTAAAAGTCCGGTATTTCATTCCGGCTACAAAAAAAAAAATAATAATTAAGCTGGGTAACTAAATTGTGACCCAGCTAAACTTTATAAAAGATTCCTTCTAAATATGATCATTCGATCCTTGTTCCTGTTACTTTTTTCCCTTCTCTTTTCTCTCTCTCTCTCTTTTTTTATTAATATTATTATTTTTAACACTCAAAAAAGAAAAAAGAGCCCCCAATACTATTGATTTAATTTAAAAAATAATGAGTGATAGCCCAAGTGTAAAAAGTCGTATTTCCTCTTTGTCAGCAGCAGGCTTAGCTGCTGGAACAAAAAAGCCAGCAAGCACTAGAGCTACGCCAAGCGCACGAGCTACTTCTACTACCAAATCATCTGCAGTAAAACCTACTTCTCGTACATCAACTATTTCAAAGGCCCCTGCTGCGTCTTCCACTGCAACAACAACAAGAGTTCCTAGTACTCGAGCAACAACAACGACAACAACAGCTAAAAGATCCTCTGCTGGCAGTGCAACTTCTTCAGTAAGAAAAACAGCAGTACCTTCTGGTAGGTCAACAACAACTACATCAGGGGCATCTGCAACCAAAAAAATTGCTTCTTCACCTACTGTTTCCACTACACGAGCTGCACGACCAAATTCAATGCCAGCCAGTTCAGCTCGTAGACCATCCTCCGTTACTTCTCCTTCAGCACCTGCTAAACCATCTGCTACTTCAACCAAGTCAGCCGAACTTTTGGCGGAGTTAAAGAGCTTAAAGGAAAAGGTAAAAAAAAAAAAAAAAAAAAAAAAGAAAAAAATCTTGAAGAAAAAACTGAATTTTATGTCAAAAGAATGAAGAAATGGAAAATGCGTTATCAGAAAAACAAGCCTTAATTGATAGTAAAGAAGCTGATTTAAATGCTCTTAGAGAAAGATTAGCACAAATGGAAACTGGTTTAGTTACCCCTGAACAGTCTGTAACCCCTACTACAAGCACTGAAGAAGGCCATAAGGATGCAAAAGAAGAAGAAGAAGAAAAAGAAGAAAAAGAAGAAAAAATCAGTGATAATAATAATGAAGTATTATTAGAAGAAATTGAGCAATTAAAGATTAAGATTCAAGAGCTTGAAAAGACCCGTGATGAAGCTTTGGAAAAATCAAAAGAAACTGCATCTGCATGGGAGGAAGAAAAAGCAGAATTGATTAAGAAGCAAGAAGAAGCTGAAGAAATCTTGCGAGAAAATATGGAGAAATTGAGAGAAAAGCTGGAATCTGAAAAAGATGACTTGGCTCATCGCATTCGAGAGAAAGAAGCGGAAATTCTCAAACTCAAAAAGGATATGGACGAACTTCGTGAAAGCATTCAGGTTGGTTGGGGGATTTTTTTAAAGAAAAATATGCATGAAAAAAACCAGTAAATTAACCTAAATTGGTTAGGATATGCACAAGTCTCATCAAGCAAGATTAACTGGATTTAGTAATCAGTTAAATGAACAGCACGCCCATCAGATGAATACACTTAAAGAGGATTATGAAAACCAATTAAGCGCTCTTCAAGAAACATTAAAATCATTGCAAGAGCCTGCTGCTATAAGTACTTTGGAAGAAGAAAAGGCCACGCTGCTGTCAAGGATTGAGGAATTGGAACAGTTATCTTCTGAATCCTCTGCTGTACATGATAATGAATTAGCTGAATTGAAAGCTCAGTCAACTGCCCATTTAAAGGAATTGATTTCTCAGCATCAAGAACAAATTGATCAAGTGTCCAATGAATTAAGAGTAAAAAAAAAAAAAAAAAGCAGCAAAGGAAAAAAGGACCTTGAAGTTAAATTTTTGTTGGTTAGGCTGAAATGAATACCTTGAAAGAAAATTATGAAAAGGAAGTCGAGGCCTTAAAAGAAGCTCATAAAGCTGAAATGGACCAAGTGCAAGCTGCTATTAATGAAATTGAAATCAAAAAGATTAAAGAAGAAACAGAGGTAAACACATTTTTAGTTATATTTTTTTTATTGACTTTATTAAATGGGTTTCCTTATCTCAGACATTCATCCGTACTCAATACGAGAGCCAGTTGAATGAAACAAAGACTCAACATGATATGCACATTCAATCATTAAATGAAGAACAGCAACGCATAAAGAAAGAGATGGAGAAATTGGATGCTGAGCATCAGGAAGAAAAGAATCGTCTTAAAAATGAATATGAAACACTCATTGAAGAATCAAAAGAGAAAGAAAAGGTAAAAAAAAAATTACATAAAGCCCTTTCATTAATTTTTTTTTACTATAACAGAACCGTATTGAGTCAGAATATCAACAAAAATTAAAAGAGATTGAAGAAAGCCATGAAAAAGAACTTACAAACCAAAACTCTCAAGTTCGAGATACACTTCAATTGGATATTGAACAGATTCGTACAGAGCATGCTCAAGCCTTACAAGAGCTTGAGGAAGCTCATGCCAACGCACTCAAGGAAGCCAAGAACACAGCTGTGGCCAATGCACGTACAGAGACCGAACGTGAGCTTCGTGCAGAGTTCGAGTCTCAGATAGAAAGTCTCTCAGTGAGTCATCGCCAAGCCATAGAGCAACTTGAGATGCACCACGGTAGAGGGATGGAGCAATTGGAATCTGAATTAAAACTCGAAATCGAAAAGCAGACTCAGTTGGCTGTGGAGTACCAAGAAAAGCTAGACAAGCTTGTTTCTGAACGTGATGGTCATTTAGAAGACATTCGTAAAGAGATGAAGGATGCCTTACAAACCGTACATCAAACTGAGCTAAATCGACTTGCCTCTGAGCATGAGTCAAAATTAAACGAATTGAAACGTGATTATATCCTTCAACGCGACCGTGAAAAAGAGGCTTTAGAAGAAAAGCATCAACAGGCAATTCAAGAGATGACGACAAGTCACCAAGAAGCTATCAAGGATCTAAAGGAAAAGTATGCTTCTGCCATATCTACTGGAGAAGTGTCTGGAGAGGATGCAAGTCAAAAAACGCAAGAACTACAAGATCAGCTTGCTAAAAATATGAAGCAGTTGCAGGACGCTCATGCTAAAGAGTTAGAGGCTCTGAAATTGCAAAATGAACAGCTCAAAATGGAGCATGAGACTGCTATTCAGTCACTCAAGCTATCTCATCAGCAGCAGCTTGAACAGGCTCTCGCTGACAATCAGATCAAGTCTTCAAATGAGGATGAAGCATCAGACCTCAAAACTCGTTTCGATGCAGAAATTGAAAAGCTAAAAGAATCACACGCTCAAGAACTCGAACAATTGAAACAAGCACACACTCAATTCCAGCAAGAGATAGTCGCGGTAGAAGATCTCCAAATAGCTCACAGGGAAGCTATTGAGCAGTTGAAACGAGAGCACCTAGATGAAATTTCTAAGCTTAAGGACGGCAGCATTGAACATGCGGAAGAAAGTCGCAAGGAACTTGAACAAACACTTAAAATACAGTTGGAAACTGAACTGGCTAATCTTAATGCCAAGCATGAGTCAGAGATTAGCTCGCTTTGTAAACAGCATGCTGAAAAGTTAGAAAAGCTGGAAATGACTTATGAGGAATCTCTCCGTTTGTTAAAAGAAGAACATGCCAAAGAAAAAGAAATCACTGCTGAAAATCATCAAAAGACACTGAAAGAACTTCAAGCCAAACACGAAGAAAAGCTTGAGAGTGCCATGCAACAAGTTGAGACCTTAAAAAACTCTGGTAGCAGTGAATTAACGGACATTGTTAACAAGTACGAAAAGGAGATTGAATCCCTTAAGGCTAGACATGTACAAGAAATAGAACAGTTCAAGATTGAGCACGATACGGCCATTATGGAAGCCACTAATAAACTCTTGAAGGAACACGAACAAGAAAAGGAACGTTTTGAGCTCAGTGAAAGACAGCATCAAGAAGCTCTTGAAAAGCTAACTGAATCACATGCATCAGCTTTGAAGGCTCTTGAAGAAGAACATGCAATTAAAATCAAGGCTGCTATTGAGCAAGAAGTCAATTCATCTAATGAATTGAAGAAAGCTGAATTTGCTTCAATGAAAGAAGAAATAGACAACAGGATAGAGTCCTTAAAGAAGGAACATGAGCTTGAGATACAGTCTCTCTCAGAAGCCCACAAACATGAAGTTCAATCCTTGAGACAGACTTGGGAAGATCAAAAACAGGAATTCCATAATTCCATTGGCACCAAGTTGCGAGAAGAACACTCGGCTGCTCTCTTGGCCCTTGAAAAAGAGCATTCATTGGTGATTGAGACCATGGAAAAGAATTTGAAAGACCAAAATGATAACGAATTATCTGCTTTGACCAGTTCTCACCAACGCGCCTTAGAGCTTATCGAAAAGCAACACCAAGAAGATGCTGAGACCCTCAAGGTTGAGCACAAGGAAGCTGTTGAAAAATTGGTGTTTGAGCACAAACAATTCGTTGAGAACCTTCAAACATCTCATAATGAAATGGTTCAACAAGTCAAGACAGAAGCTGAATCCAAATCAGCTTCAGATATAGAAAAAGCAAAGGTAAAAACAAAGAAAGAGCAAAACAGCCTAGTATTTATGCTGGTGATGTTAGGCTGAAATTAAGGAAAATTATGATTCCATGCTTCAAAGATTAGCTAGCGAGCATGAGTTGAAAATTCGAGAATTAGAAAAAGAGCATGAAGCAGCTATTAACAAATTGCAAGCAAAATTAGACTTACAATCTGAATCTCTTCGATCTGAAATTGAGGCAAGTATATATAATATTGTACATAACTTTGTATATATTGATAAGCTTTCGTTATTATTTAAACGCAGGCTGAGCTTGCGGAAAGTTATGAACTGCAAATGGATAAACTTGTCTCTGAACACTCCGCTACTATTTCGCGTCTAGAAAATCAACTGAAGGAATCAATGGCCTTAGTACAAGAAACGCAAGAAAAAGCTGATACAGACCGACGTGTATTAGAAAATCAATACCGGGAAAGACTAGCTTCATTAGAAGCAGAGTATCAATTACAAGCTGAAAATAATGTCAGGACAAGTGAAGATGTTACAGAAAGAATGCAGAAAGAAATTGAAGATTTGCAATTACATTGGAATCAAGCGCAAGAAAAGAAAATCCTTGCGCTTGAACAAGACTATCAACAGCGATTGAATTCAATTAAAGAAGAACATGAAAAGGCATTAGCTTCTGCGGTTAATGAGCCACTTGCTCTTGTGGTAAAAAAAAAATGAAAAGGGAAATGAAAAAAAAGGTCTAATGCTTTAATTAGCAGGAAGAAATTAAAAAGAAAGATGACGAAATAAACCAGCTTTTGGCAAAAGTAAACAACAGCGAAAAACTTGAAGAAGAATTGAATACATTAAAGGTAGCCTATGATAATTTGATTAAAGTAAAAGATCAAGAAATCAAGGAAGTGGAAAAAAGGCTACAAGAGGCACTATCGTCTGGAACAGATCAAACAGAAGTAATTCAAGCTTTTATTTAAAACAAATAAGATTTGAATCTCAAATATATTACATAATAGACAAATGAAAGTAGTGTACAACCTTTTATATCTCAGCACCAAAGAGAAATCAAAGTTCTTGAAACTCAATTCCAGCAATTGCTAGATTTAAAAGATAAAGAACTGGAAGAGTTTGCTTACCGCTTAAAGACAGTAAATGCATCGCAAAATAAGGACATGGAAAACTTGAATGAAGAATTCAAGCAAAAGATTGCTAGTTTGGAAGCAGAGTGTCAAGCTAAAGAGGATTCACTGAAATCAAAGGTACTGGAAATGAGATGGATGACTGCGGAATTTGAAAGCACAGAGGTACAAAAAATAGAAATATTTTTTCTAAATTTAACTTTTAATTGTGAACCTCTAGGCCAAGTTAAAAGAAGAGAGTACAAAATTGCAGAAAGTGGAGAATGACAATGACCAGCTCCGAACAGCACTTCATCAATACAGAGAAGAGAATGAACAGTTATTAAGGTAAGCCATAGAATCATTTTAAAAGTGATATGATCTAACTTTTAGTTCAGGTTGATTCATCAACTACAAGGTGAAATGCATCGCTTGCGCTAAGAAAAAAAAAAAAAAATTCAACTAACGCACGTGTAAAACAAAAATAAAAAAAAAATACATATTTATTATTCTCACAAAAACGAATTTTCTATTTTTTTCCCTTTTTTTCCCTGCTTTTTTTTTTTTTTTCTAATTTGTAAACAAGCTATGAATATTGTGACTCCTACCAAGGACAACTCACTAGATTCTAGCCACGATGGATCCATTATACCCCTTAAACGTACTAGAGCAAAAAGAAGTTGTGATTTTTGCAGAAAAAGGAAAGCCCGTTGTGATGCGGACCATTCTGTACCGTGTTCAAATTGTAGAGCAGTAAATTGATCAATGATTTTTTTTCACTTTTTTTTTTAACTGTTTTTGTACAAAATAAACTTAAGATCTAATATCCAACTTTTTAGTGGGGATTTAAATGCGAATTTTTAACAATTAGAAAGAAAAGAGGACCTCCTAGCTTGTAATGCCTTGAGACAAAATCGACAAAGAATTGAAAATTAACCCCCTTTTGGTAGATATGTGGAAAACTTAGAAGCTCGATGTAAAAAAATGGAAGCATTATTAACTCATTTAACCAATAAATCCATACAAGAGATTGAAGAAGACGATTTTTCTGTTGAAAGACTCGTTCAACATCAAGAAAAGTACAGTAGCGAAGATGATGACGATGATGATGATGATTCTTCTTTTGATGATGAAGAGGATCTGTATCAAGAAAAGCCTCAATACCATTCAATGGAAGAAGCCATTGCAAATTTAAACTTGGAAGATTATGATTCTATTAAATATACAGGTGTTTCAGCTGGCATACAGCTACATGATAAAAATCTATTTAAAACTAAATCATTCATTCAATGTCCGGGGCGCCAAGATGTTGCTCTCCAAATGATGCCTCAGAATGAATTATTAGTTGTGCAGAGAAATGCTTCTTCATTATCAGGAAAATATACACGACTTGATGTTGGATTTTCATTAACCAGTTCAATATTTGATGTAAAGAAGGAAAAAGATGAGGCACCTAATCACCGCTCGTTACACCTTGCACCTGGCTCACTTTTACAAAAATCGGATAGTTTACCACTTGGTTCGACTAATAAGAAAGCCTGTGATTTGTAAGTATTTGTTGGTTTTATTATTGTCCTTAATTTAATTTATATAAATTTAGATATTTTACACACATTCACAAATTTTTACCAATCGTGAACAAAACAAGATTTGAAGCACATGATTTAAAGCAAAATAATATCCTTGCACAGGCTGTGTTGGCTATTGCATTCCGCTTTGCGTCACGTCATTTTCCTAAACGATTCAAAAAATCAGACGTGTATGCGGATACCTATTTTAGAAAAGTAATGGTTCGTCTTCAGGATTCCTATCGCGCATGTCTTCGTCACGTTCAAGCCGCGTTATTAATGACACTTTATTTGGATATGGATGAAACTGATGTGGAATCAATGCAATGGCTTGTTCTTGGTAAAGCAATTCGTATGGCTCAAGATATCGGATTACATCGCTCTTGCTCTAAATGGAATTTACCTCCTTCAGAAATTGAAACAAGACACCGCGTATTTTACGCTTGTTATGTCCTCGATCGTTTAATGGGTGCTCGAGCAGGGAAGCCACTGACTATATTAGACAGAGATTTTGATACAGACTTTCCTGTACCTCATGAAGTTTACGATGACCAAAGGCCCATTGGTCCTTCTGTTTATCATAGCTTTATCGCTCTGATAAAATTATCCGAAATCTTGGGAAGAATCCTAAAAGCTTTATATGCTCCGAATTCTAAACACTCAAACTCAAATGCTAATCTAGATGACCCCACTATCTTAGCCGTTTTTGATCGCCGACTAAAAAATTGGAAGGCCCAGAGCCTAAACGAAACACCGGGTGGCAGTGCAATGTCACAGGCTGAAAGAGGTAAATTTATATTTTTTTAGCAAAAATTTTTGAATTTTTTTGATTGGTTATTCTAATTATATACTCACTAAATTTTACCAGTTAATTTATTATTATTTTATTACACCGTGATGCTATTATTACACAGACCATTTATTGAATCATCCTCAACACAATATGATGCACTGGCTACTGAGTCGCGTCAGGCTTGTGAAAATGCTGCTTATAACATTATGGTTATCATCAAGCAAAAGCAATCATTTATGGCTGATCCAGATTCTTATGCTCCGTTGTGTCTTCCTACTGCCTTTGTCTATTCCATGTTTCAGTCTTGTTTAATTCATTTAGCCCTTGTATTACAAAATAAGGATTCATTACTTCGACTAAGACGACTTCAGTATTCTGTATTGCTTTTGAAACAGCACGAAGTACAGTTATCATCTGCTCAACGTGCTCATCATATTTTGACAACGCTAATGAATATTCATAATATTCATTTGAACAATTTGATTATAGATGAAGATGAAAAATTTTCCCTTCTTGAAGATCAAGATATTACAATCGATACTTTTGCCAAAAAAAATGATACCTGTCCTGAAAATCAAATTCAGAACGATATGCCAAAGTCAAGTTATTATCAACGCATGATGAATACCAGTATTATAGGCGGTATTACGTCTGATTTACATCAAGTAAATGACCACAGTAACGAAAATTCATCTCAAATACTCAATCAGCTCCTGCCCTGTTCAAGCACTGATTCAATCCAAGAAAATTCCTCCTATCCAAAGCCCTTGAATAATTCAGGGCTTTATTTAATTCCCGATAATGAAACCTTATTTGACAAATCAGCTCATCAAACAACAAACAATTTGCACCATGTCATCACGCAATCTTATCCTCCCAATGCCTTTTCTCATCTTCAACAAACCAATACACCACTTTATCAACCACAATCACCTTTTACTGCTTATGATCTAAATTACACTTCTCCTCCATCCCTTGCAGCATCCACATCAGATAATGGCCATATGTCTTTTGTGCCTACTCCAGCTGCAATCGTCACCCTCTCTCCTGCAAACCTCGACTGGGGTGGTTGGGGTGATCACATAAATCAGTATCAGCCAACACATCCTCCAAACGAACGCAGTTTTTTGTATCAGCGCCATTCTTAACACAATTAATTTCAACTATGTCTTTACAATAAATCCAACACGAACTAGGTTCTCTCCCCTCCTCTCTTTCTGTATAAATATATATAGTCACCACTGATATATAAATATGTTAATAAAGTACAAAATACATTACATATACAATTCAAAAGACTTCTTGTACACAAAAAACAAATCTGCAATCACTTTTTTATTGTTCTTTCAAACTTGATTTTAAATTAGCAGTTGAATAAAAATTAAGAATTATAAAATTTAATCAAAGAGACCGAAACCCATATCTTCATCTTCGGATTCTTCTTCTTCAGCCTTTTCTTCGGCAGCAGGAGCAGAAGATTCAGCAGCGGCAGCAGCAGGAGCAGCAACAGCAAAGGCATCAGGGTTGGCAATGAATTCCTTGAGTTGTTCAGAACCAGGGAAAGTGTAGTCAGAGGCAACAGAGACAGCCAACAAGTTCTTGTAACCGTTGATGACGGAGTGAGGAACGGAGGCCAAAGTGGGGTAACCGACAGCCAAAGAGATGGAAGCGATTTCACGAATGGCAGACATCAACTTGGCAACCAAAGCAGATTCTTCGACATCCAAGACTTCAGGAGAGAAGATGGTACCCTTGTCAAAGACTTGAACAACACCCATACCGTAGGTGAAGGGAGAGATGTTCAACATGTTCAAAAGAGTAGCTTCGGAAGCACCAACCTTTTCACCAGCTTGAACCAAGGAAACGTCAGAGACGATTTCAATGGTACCACGAGCAATCTTGGTGGGGATACCCAAAGCTTGGAAGAAAGAGGTCTTACCGGGTTCCATACCAGTGTTACCAGCAGGGACGATAACATCAGCGGGAGCGACGGCACCAGCACGAGCGGGAGCAGCAACACGGTTAGAGACGATCTTGTTACGGATGTCCTTGAGGTCACCGTTGGTGAAGACGAAACCAATGTTACCCTTGACAAAGTTCAAAAGCTTTTCCAATTCAGGGCGTTCACCAATGAGACCCTTCAAAGCACGACGGACCATGGTGTTCTTACCCATGAGAACAGTAGCTTCACCACGGAGAGACACACGGATTTGGTGCATTTGGTTGGAGCTGACGTTGTCAACGTTGACAATGAAGATGGATTGGTAAGTGTTCAAGTAGTCATTGAGCTTTTGGAAGTAAGCGGCCTTGGATTCTCTCTTCGACATGTTTGATAATTACTGTTCGAGGACTTTTAAAGAACTGGATTCATTTGCGTTAATGGATGGATGGTTGCATGTATGTCTTTAGTTTATTTACCTGGCAAGTAAGAGGAAGATTCATCACTTTTCCATTTGCGCTCTTGTTAAGTGCGGATTCTATTTTGACAGTCCCTCGGGCAAATTCGAGCTCAGAATTGACACTTGTGTTATTTGTCACTTTTGATTTTTAAGTATTTGTGCACGGACATATATTTAAAGAATTGCTAGTCCAAGTGATATCCTATTTTAAAATGTATTTCTCTTTACCAAGAATATATAATTTGTATTTATTCAATAGCTGTAATGAAATATCACATTTTCACGACTTTTCTATTTTGGCCTCGTTTTAAAGAGAATGCTTATACTTGCAAAATAAGCAACCTATATTTCAATAAGATACAGTAAAATTTTAAACGCTGTTATTCAAGCATACTATATTCAGTACCACTCCAATTTAAGCTATTATTTAACAAGACTACAACTACTCTCATTATAATATTTATGAGAAGGTAGCAAATCTTGATTCAATTTACATCTCTTGCTGCCTGTCCATCTCTTTCTTTACTTGGAAACATTTCCAAGTTTTAAATTTATTATATTCAAACATAAGGTGGTGAAGGAAGAGAGCTGCATGTTGCTTTGAAGGAAAATGTTTCTCCCAAGAATCCGCCTAACAGCGACAACGTTGATTTAGTAGATAACATGATTATTCGATCCATTGCTGATGAAACTTTCCTAAAGTGAGTTGG
Source organism: Rhizopus delemar RA 99-880 (assembly GCF_000149305.1). Classification (NCBI taxonomy): domain Eukaryota; kingdom Fungi; phylum Mucoromycota; class Mucoromycetes; order Mucorales; family Rhizopodaceae; genus Rhizopus; species Rhizopus delemar. The sequence continues at coordinate 191,960 of NW_027137855.1, read as the reverse complement.
ACATGTGTGCCCAGCGAAGTGAGGATAAAATGGATTGCGTAGGGCAAGATATGAGAAAAGATGAGTGTTTAATTATCAAATACCCATTAGGCAACAAGAGGAAAATAGTCAGAGAAAAAGGAAGTGTGTTTTGCAGCAAGATGGGTCCATTCTCCACACGCAGAAAATAGAATAATTGTGCAAGAAAGAAAAGCTGCTTTTTTTTTGGGACAAGCAGAAAAGCTAATGAGTAGAGGCTAATATTACAAATAGTATCTTCATACTGAGGATTGTACAAGTATAAAATTAATTTAAGCGAGGATAGTTAAGAGATTCTATTGTTCCGAGACGACACAGAAAGTTATGGTCATCCATATCTTTTGACAATCAGGAATAGACCGCCTAAATGGACTACTCGCAATCTAAAAAGGTTTGGGAGACTAGCAGAGATAGAACTCAAAACTATTGCAGGTATTGGATCAATTGGATTGCAAAACGCTGGAAAATCAACGTTACTCCGAGCTATCTCAAATGCTTATTCAAAGCAAAGAATCCATGTCTTTACTACTTCGCATCCTTTTGTTGACAAGATTGATTGTGCAAATCAGCATCAAGTAACATTAGCAGGCGATTTCAATTTTATTGAAAGCGCTCATCGTAATATGAGTTTAGCTCACACTTTCCTTCGCCATGTTGAACGTGCAAAGCTTTTGATTTATGTGATTGATATTAGCGGCCCTTCACCTTTTGACATTTTAAAAACGCTTCAGCAAGAATTGAAAACATACAAGCCTGGTCTCATAAAAATTCAATCACTCGCCATTCTAATAAGGCTCCAGCTAAAGAAAACTTGAAAAATACTTTAGTCTCAACACAAAAGTATCCCTACCATACATGTCTCTACTAGATGTGAAAGGGTAGATTAAAGTTAACTTCTGTTTTACGCAAAGAAGTTGAACACAATTGAGCTGAAGAAGAGATTTTTTTTTAAAAAAAAAGCTATACAAGTGTTGGAGGATGATAACTAATGTAAAGAATTTGCATCCTGTCAAATTGTAATCTTAAAAGACGAAATAGCAAATCTTGGCTGTAATTGTTTAAATATAGAAAGGCGTTGAATAAGTGTATTAAAGCATCGCATTCTTTTTTTTTATTTGATCTTGCTGACATGTTTGGCAAACTATTAACAAATGATATATATTTAAGCTGAGGCTGCAAGTTCTTCTGCACGCTTTCTATTTTGAACCATGACTTCTTTCTTGGCGGCAATAGCGGCTGATTGTCTTTCTTGCAGATCATACATGAAATATCCAACTGCACCAAAAACGCCGGCAGCTAAGGCATGGCTGCTAGGATCTGCAAAATGAAAGTTTTAACATAATCATTTCATACATAAAATCAACTGTACTCACTGGAAAAAACAGGGCGTTTTTGAAGACCAAGTGCATATGTGCGAACGAGAACGCCGAAAGCAGCAAAACCGGAGACACTACCAATCAAACTCATGTTATAATGCAACAAAAAAAAACTAACAATGAATGTACAACGACTCTTAGAAATTTATTTCGGCCCTGCTTTCTTCCAATTGCAAAAAAATTGTATTTCATTTTGATTGGATATGACGACAACATTTGAGGCCGGCAAAGTCCGAGAGTACTATCTGCATGGCAATTCTGGATTGAAAGGATGAAGCTAATCTTTGTCTTTTGGATATAGCATATTTTAGTAATTAAACAAAGGAAAGAGAGCACAAATGAGTTCACATGATTCATTAGTAAAATTTTACCCATTTTCTAATACTATTAATGATATATATTGCTACTGCAGAGGAGACAAATCTATATTTTGTAATTTTTCAATATACCTTTCGTATGTTATATGAGCAGTAAGATAGCAATAGATATTGTATTCCATAAAACAAATACACAAAGGTGTGATAATCTATAGAGACCCAAAAAGAGCGTCTTTACAAAATAAAACCTTTTTTTTTTGTAAATAAATAGTTTATTTTTATTTATAAAATATAATATAATAGGAGTCACACGTCTGAGAGCGGTGTGAACCAAAAGAAACAGAGTTTAAGCGATGAAGCATGCTAGTCAAGGTCGAGCCTGCTCCTTTTGAGGGTGGCAAACTGCGACATAGCACGAGTGATCAACTGTTTATCAATAAAAGGAAAGCCGTCAATAGTAAATCTCTAGTGGGCACGCCAGATAACGGAAAGCACACAGCAGCTGAGAGCCCAGAGATCAGTATTGTTAACAAAAGGAAGCCGCTAAAAAGACTAGAGGATTGAGCATACATCATCTTGAGTGAAAGTGAGGTGTGGACTAAAGAAGTTGAAAGCATCTATCCATACTCTCCATTTCCTGGGACAGCGCACGAAGAGGTGTTGTAGATCTTCATTATTAGCAGAGCAAAATTTGCATTGTGAAGAGGTCAAACCGTTATCGAATTTTGAGAGAAGTGACTGACTAAAGAGTTTACGATGGAATAGACGATACCATAAAGGTCGGCTTTCAGGCGAAACAGGCATTTTCCAAAAAAGTGACCACTTTGAAGTTGGTATTGGTGACATTGCCGATGATGGTAGAGATCGCTGTATTAGAGACAACCGAAATGGATTGTCCATCTTCATAATAAAACCGACTGCTCATTTTTTAAAAACAAAACCGTCCTTTGAAGAAAAGAAAGCCGCCCTTTGGAGAAAATGAAAGCCGCCTTTTGAGAAAATGAAAGCCGCACTTTGAGAAAAATTAAACCGCCCTTTGAGAAAAATTTGACCGAACTTTGATTTTTTTTATTAGCCGCCCTTTTTTCAAAAAAACCGCCCTTTGGTATTGGAACGACTGTATGCCCTAAAATTATCAAAAAAGGAAGAAAGCAAAGGCATTTTTACTATTCTGTACAACTGTACCTTGATGAGTTAGACGATTGATAAATTGTTTTGTTTATTTCACAGCTAAGCTTAAATTTAACATTATAAAGCATGGTGTGCGTACAAGCAAAACACGCAGCCCCTTTTTCTCTAGAATAATCCGTGACCTACTATGGATATGTTAATAGAATGATTTCGATCTTTGACGCTACAAGATAGGAAATGAATCATATTTGGTTTTGACGTGTTATTTGTGTCATAGCTTACTTTTGGATCGTCGGTTAATTTTATATCCGATATACTTAAACTAAGGATATGTTATAACATTCATCGTTCTGACATAATTAGCACAAATACATTACTCAACTATATATAAATGTGGTATTAAAGAGAACTAATTGCCGTTTTTTTTTTATTTGCTCTTATATTTAAAATATGTCAAACCCTACTCATTCTAGCTCTCAGCCTCCTATTACAAACGTAAATACCGTAGTTGATAACCAAGGAACTCAGGAAACTACACAGTTTGGTACCAAAGTTGATACACGAGACAGTTTGACAGCTGGTGAGCGTGGTCCTATCATTATGGAAGACTTTGCGTTTCGAGAAAAGATAACTCATTTTGGTACGTAACAAAATAAACTTAGACTTTTGTATGTGTATGTGCACTCATTTTTATTGTTACTGTATTTTAATAGATCATGAAAGGTAGTTTCACAGTCCCTTTTGCATTATTTGTATAAAATATTAAAAAAGTTGTTATTTTAGAATCCCTGAGCGTGTTGTTCATGCCCGTGGCTTCGGTGTTCATGGTTACTTTCAACCTTACAAGGATTGGTCTGAATTGACCTGTGCTAAATTCCTCTGTGATCCCAACAAGAAAACACCTGTATTTGTCAGATTCTCTACTGTCCTGGGTAATAGGGGTTCCTCTGATACTGTTAGAGATGTTCGTGGATTCGCTACTCGATTTTATACAGAAGAAGGAAATTTTGATTTAGGTAACTGAAAAATTAAATTACGAGAAAAAACAAAAATGAAGATAACACTTCTTTTTCCTTCACATCTAGTCGGTAATGATGTTGCCCCTTTCTTTGTTCAAGGTAAGATTACGAACATTACTAAGTTTGTTATACCGTGAATTAACGTATATATTCGTAGATGCCATCAAATTCGTTGACTTGATTCATGCTGCTAAGCCTGAACCAAACAAGGATGTCCCACAAGCTGCGACTGCTCATAATACAGCATATGACTTCTTTTCTAGACAACCCGAATCTATCCATACCGTACTTTGGGCTTTGTCGGGAAGAGGCACCCCTAAAAGTCTCCGCCAAGTAGAAGGTTTTGGTGTTCACACGTAAGAAAAATAAAAATGATAGGGAAAAGAATATAACTAATCATTATTCTTTAGGATGCGTCTTATTAATGAGCAAGGCAAATCTGTATTTGTCAAATTCCATTGGAAGCCATGCCAAGGACTCAACTGTCTTGAATGGGTAATTAAAAAATTTATCTAGATGTATCAAAACTAAAGACAGATAATATGTTTAGGACGAGGCAAAGAAGATCAATGGTAATGATCCTGACTTTCATCGTAATGACATGTATACTGCTATTGAGAAAGGGCATTACCCTGAATATGAATTTGGTGTACAGATTATTCCTGAAGAAGATGAGGACAAGTTTGAATTTGATCTTTTAGATTCCACCAAAATTGTACCTGAATCACTCGTACCTGTCACTCCATTGGGCAAGATGGTTTTAAATCGTAACCCTGATGATTTCTTTGGAGAATCAGAACAAGTGACGTTTCATGTGGCTCACATCGTTCGTGGTATTGGAATCACGGATGATCCTCTCTTACAAGGTCGTTTATTCAGTTATACTGATACTCAAATTAACAGAATGAACAGTGCCAATTATCATCAAATTCCTATTAACCGTCCTATTACTCCTGTTCACAACAATAATCGTGAAGGCTTCATGAATTTCAATGTTCATAAAGGTGCTGTCTCATATTATCCCAATGCGATGCAAAACAACAAGCCTGAACCTGTTTCTCCCAAAGATGGCGGATACATTGAACCTCCTCAAAGAGTTAATGGTATAAAACAGAGAGGCAAACATGGCAAGAAGCTTGAGTATTTCGCTCAGGCCCAGCTTTTCTACAACAGTTTGACGACTCATGAACAGCAATTACTTATTAACAATACTCGCTTCGAGCTTGGTAAATGTACAGACCTCAATGTTCGTCAAAACTTTGTAACTCTGTTGAATCACGTTGATTTTAACTTGGCTGTCCGTGTTGCCAACGGCATTGGTGTCAAAGCCCCTGAGAAGCCAGCAAATGAAAATAAGAAACAGACTAGTGTCGGTCTTTCAATTGAAAACTATAAAAGACCAAATCATATCAAAGCAAAGACTGTAGCCATTATTGTTGCGCCAGGGATCGATGTCAATCAAGCTAGCGACATGTACAAGTTCCTTTCAAATGAAGGTGCTTTGGTAGATTATGTAGGTCCTACTGTTGGAGATTTTGAAGGTTTGCCTATCAAGCAAACTTTTCTTACAAGCAGTTCGGTTTTATATGACGCCGTCTTTGTTCCTAATGGTGAAGCTGATGCATTTTATAAAATGTTGGAGCCCTGCCCTGCCTTTCCTTATGGTGAACCAATTCAATTTATCTTTGATACTTATCGCCATGGTAAACCCTTAGCTGTTTCAGGAAACGCTACTGGTTTACTGAAAGCTGCGCATGTTCCAGTTTACAACAGTAAAGAGGATCAAGAAAAGTATGGCATTTGCACTGCAGATGACTTGAATCAACTCAAGGCGGACTTCAAAAAGGCCATCATCATTCAGCGATTCTGGGCCCGTATACCACTTGATCCTGATGCTAAAGAATCACCTACCGCCGCCAGTATTGTCATTGAAAACTAAGATTCTTATAAATAAAATTATATAATGTACATATATAACTATGCATTTAAAGTTTTGTTCTATTTTGATAAAATCCGTAATAAAAATAGAATACAGATACAATATATGGACTGATAACAAAAAATATGCTGATTGTAAGATAGAGTCAGCACCACATATTCTGCAGTTAAAGTATTTTTTTACGAAAAGGAGCTTATATAGGAAATGACCAATGTTATATTTTTTTCCCTTACTATTGAGTGTACAAATCAAATGTTTTGTTATTCATAATTTCTCCTTTTTCTTATTTCAAAAAGCTCTGTAGTTTTATTGTTATTGAATATTACACTGTTTCTGTAGGGTCATGATATCAATAATAACAATAAAAATGCCCTTTGATGGTAAATATTAATGCAAATACATAAAACAAATGTATAGGGTACATGTTCTTTGGCATGAGAATCAATAGCACAGACTTTTTTCACTGCCCTTGATCTATTCTGTTAAAGACATCTTGAAACAATGAAGGAAAAAGAAAAAAGAATCTTTTTTATGACAACTACGTCTATGGTACACTGTAATTTCGTTTCGTTTCGTTTCGTTTTTTTTTCTTTTTTTTCTTTTTTTTCTATTTTTTTTCTATTTTTTTTCTTAAAAAAAATGGTTTAAATGATAATGAACAAAACTTTCAATCAGAAATCCAATCTTGTATCACCTGTACGACAAACTTGCTATTTGAACACAAGGGCTTATTGTAACCAAATGAGGTAATGCGAGTTAAACATAAAAAATAAGCATTCAAAACCAAGCTCTTTTCTTCTTTTTTTTTTTCCTTCTTTGTCCTACTTTCAAAAAAAAAGGCATATGGAAAGGCTAGTAATGCCTAGCAATGACATATCCAATACAACTTCTGGATTCCCTTGTATTGGCATATTTAAATTTTTGTGTGAAGAGGAAGAAGAGCCTTTGCCTGGTTCACCTGCACAAACAGCAAAATCACCTACAGGTTTTACAACACAATTGATATTATGTACGTCGGTTGGATTTGCATGTTTTTTATTGTTTTGCTTTTTACGAGTCAGGTAATAGGTCTGTCATTTTAAATAAAATATTTGTATTGATCATTTGTAGATGGAGTAATATTTATTCACCAAGACTTCGAATGAAAAAGTAAGTATAAAAAATAAAAAGTACAGATTTAAATAATTATCATTAGACATGCACCTGAACAGTTACCCACCAGCTTCTTTGGTTGGATTATACCCCTTTTAAAGACACCCAACTCTGTTATTATGGATAAAGTTGGATTAGATGCAGTTGTGGTAAATAAAAAAAAAAATTGACAGGTCGAATTTTTTTGAAAACTGAAACACTTTTACTCCCCCTTTAGATGTTACAATTCTTACTGATGAGTGTCAAATTATTTTCATTCTGTGGATTTTTCGGAACTGTCGTATTATACCCAATTAGTAAAATGGGCGGCGATTTTACTAATAGCACAAATCCAAACAAAACTACATCTACACTGACAATTGATGCCACGCATTCAGTATCCTTTTTATGGGTTTATTTATTTTTCACTTATCTCTTTGTCTTTGCCACTTTTTATTTCACCTTTCTTAATTATCGAGATTATGTACGTATTCGACGCGAATTCTTGTTGAGAAAAGCAAAGACCTTATCAGCTAGAACATTGCTGGTCACTGGTATCCCGCCTCATTTAAGATCAGATCAAAAGTTGGCAGAGTATTTTGAAAAGCTTGGAATTGGTGTAGTTGAATCGGTCCACACCATACGCCATGTGGGCCGCTTACTTGAATTCATAAAGGAGAGAACACAGTATCTGCGACAGTTAGAAACAGTATATGCCAAATATCTTGGAAATCCCTCACATGTTCCTCATTATGATCCGGATGAATTTCTAAGTGAGGATGGACCTAGTAGACTAGCGATCGAAAGAGATCGACCGACAGTGCAAGAAAGCATCTTTTGTGGACCTCAGCTTGATGCTATTGATCTTTATACGAAGAAGTTCGATCAAGTAGATGAATTGGTTGAAAAGGCGCGGAAAGTAGGGAAGTTTGCTCCTACAAGTGTTGGATTTGTTACATTTGAGGAAACGATTAGTGCTGTAATGATAAAAAGTTCGAGATGAACCCCCCCAAAAAAGGAGAATCCATAACAAAGAATTAACATTTTCTTTTGTTTATAGTATGTTGCATCACAAGTATTGATTGATTCTACACCTTTTCGACTTCGAGCCCAATTGGCGCCTGAACCTAGAGATGTCCTTTGGGAAAATATTGCAATGCACGGAAGGGAACGATTGATACGCAAAGTTCTAGTGATGTTTATTTTATTATTCTTGGTGTTTTCTTGGTCAATTCCGTGCAATTATTTGTCAGCATTAACATCTACTAAATCACTCAAAGCTTATTTTCCCTGGTTATTAAAGCTTGCAGAGAAAAACAAGATTTTGAACCAAATCGTGGCTGGATTCATACCTACTCTTGGTGTTGTCATCTTTTTCTCTGTTCTTCCTCTTATTTTCAACAGTAAGCACTCATATGGAAAATTCAAGTTTGTTTGTATTAAGGGCAATTTTGCTATAGGTTTAAGTGTGATTGAAGGATTTACAACAAGAAGCGAGTCAGAAGAATCATGTTTTGCAAAGTAAAAATAAAATAAAATATAAGAATAGCGTGCGCTTGCTGTAACTAACATTCTTTTAATAGGCAGTTCTTTTTCTTATTTTTCAATGTATTATTATTTATCACAGTTGCAAGCACTTTATTCAAATCACAAAAGGACATATTTGAAGATCCAACAAAGATAGCTAATATATTTGCTTCTAAGCTGCCAGAAGTAGCACCGTTTTATATTAATTACACCGTTCTTCAAGGCATCATGCTGTAAGATATAATTTTACATTGATTCTACTTTTCTTGCTTACTTCTTTTTATAGTTGCCCTATTCAATTGCTTCAAATTGGCCCTATTCTTGTTCAAAAGTTTTATTGTTTTTTCTTGTGTAAAACACCGCGCGATTTTGCTGAGGTCTATGCTCCACGCATGTACAATTTTGGGTGGGGATATCCTGTGCCTGTGTTTATGTTTGTTGTTGTCTTGGTTTATTCTACTATATCACCTTTAATTTTGGTATTTGGTGTTATTTACTTTGCTATGTGTTATCTTGTATGCAAATATCAATTACTCTACGGTAATGCGCTTCATTATAAAATAGGAGAGCGAATACTAACCCTAAATAGTCTACTTCCATTCTTATGAAGTAGCAGGTAGAATGTGGCCCATGGTATTCTCACGTATCATTATTGCCTTAATTATCTTTGAATTAACCTCCGCCGGTTTATTCACATTGAATAAATCATTTACAATGGCCATCCTCTGTGTTCCTCTCTTGTTCTTGACTGTGATTTACAAGATTGTAATGGATAAAGCCTATCAACAAAGTACCCAATTTTTGCCTCTTCAATTATTGTCCGAGAAGTTTGGACCTATGACAACGGCTGCACCCATCTTGAATGGTGGCAGTAGTAGTCATTCAAGTTACAAGAGTCATTATCAATACAGCCAAAATATGATAGAAGAAGAAGAAGAAAATAATAGAGATAAAATCAATAGAATTCGAAAGAGACGCACTGTATTGGATGAAGATGATTATGTTGCTGAGCCTAGAAAGACAACTGATTTTAGAGAACCACCAATGACTTTATTGACCGGCATACTGAATACAGGTATGAAGCAATATGGTCATCCGGCCTTACTCGGTGTTTTACCTCAGCTCTGGCTACCTATGAAAGTCGACAAAGCAGTTAGTAATAGTCGCGGCATTGCTGATGACGAAGAGTTTGCCATTGCCATAGATCATAAAAAGCCAATGGAAAATCAGCCTTTGTTGCCATCTTCCTCCAGCAATGATGAAGAAGGGGGATTAACAGATGAGGAAGAAGAGGAAGACAATGCTAATGCGTACTTTCATCATCCTGAAAGGCGTCTTTCGAGAACGTCAAGTAAAATATCATATGGAACCATGCACCCATCATAATAAAAGGGGAATTATAAGGAGCTGATACATAAACATGTGTAATTCATTTTTTTTAAAAAGGAGTAATAGTAAACACATAATAAGGTTAATCTCCTATTTTTTAAAAAAAAACTACTTGGTTAATAAAAAATAATACGATTCATAAACTCTTTCTTTTCTTCTTATTTTTTTCTCCTTTTTTACAACACACTCCACGCATTGCCCTTCCCCTTCCTTTCCTTTTTTTATTTATTTATTAATAATGTCAATATATTCGGATCGATTAGAAGAAATTGATGAAGAAGAACACTATATGTCTGAAGAGGAAGAACTGATGAACGAGGACGATGATGCTTCTTCTGTATCTTCACCGTCCAGTATTCCCGACGATAATATCGACTTTGATCTTGTTTACGCGCTTCATACATTTGTTGCAACTGTTGAAGGACAAGCATCCGTTGTTAAAGGAGATGCGCTTAATTTATTGGAAGATACAAACATCTATTGGTGGTTGGTTGAGGTGCTTACTACAAGCGAAGTAGGCTATATTCCAGCAGAAAATATTGAGGTAAACACAATACAGTGCCTTATTATTCATTAACACCAACTTCTTTTATGATAGACACCTTATGAACGATTAGCAAGATTAAATAAGCATCGAAATGAAGAAATAACTTCCCCAGTACATTATGATTTATCGCCCTTATCCGAGCTCCATCCCTTAGCAAACAATACTCGACGCGTCACTATTGCAGATGAGTGTGATGTGTTTCATTTTGAGGTAGAGTCTGAGGGAGAAGAAGATGATGAAGATGAGAATAATGGGATGGAAATCTACACTAAAGAAGAAGACCAAGTAGAAAATGAGGAAGAAACGAGACAATCTATGCTTATAGAAAATACTGAACATTCGCAAAATATGTACCAAGACAATACCAATATCAATAAGGACGCACAATCAGACATTGAAAACTCCAAAATTGAACAGACAAACCAAGAAAAAGTTGAAATGGAAGCGCTACAAGATACAACGCTGCAAGAAATCCGTGTATTTGCAGGCAATATCAACCAAGGCCCTACATTTCATACATTCTCCATCACTCATCAGACGTCCGCAGATGAGCTTGTCAGACTGGCCGTTAGTCAATTTGGCCTTCAAGAAGATCATGATCACTCGGCCACAATTGAGTATTATGTAGCTGTTCAGGGCTATGATGGAGATGAGTACATTTTGTCTACTCAAGATAAACCACTCTCAATTTTCAAAACCCTCACCAATTCATTTACAACTCCTATGCCCTCTGTTTCGCACGTTCGACGAATATCTCAGCAATCTATGAATTCTACATCAACCAAAAGACGACGATCAAGCAGCTTTAGTAACTGTGAACAAACAAACCATGAAGAAGACATCGTAATTCGATTCTACTTACATCAACGTATAAAGCGAGCACATGAGAATTTGGTTTATATCAAAGTATCACTCTACCCAGAAACATATAAGCAAAAGAAGCCCCATCAAATGGATCGCATGGATAAAGTGATTGCTGTCAAACAAGAGTCTGTAATTTGGCAACTTATTGAAATCGCATTGGAGAAATTCCATGTACCTGAATCAAAGGATAAATATAAACTATCAGTCAATAACCATCAAGGCAAAGGTAATGATAAGGAGATATTGTATAAGAATAATTAACTTAGGGAGAAAATATATAGAAATTGAGTTGGATTCAAACGAAATCATGTTTAATGTACTTGAAAGTCTATCAAGCAATATGGTTACAAGCGAATTATTATTTATTTTACGCAAATCAACAAAACAACGTAAATATCGTTTTATTCAACAAGAGGCTAGAAGGCCAAGTTTTCTTGACATCCTTATGGATTCTTCCCCTAAAAATGATAAAGCACGTTCTAGTGAAAGGAGTATAAATACGCAACAGAAAATGGTCCACTCTTCTTCTTCTTTATTCCATTTCAATAGACGTTCCTCTGCTCCAGAATCTGATTCTTCATTTATGGAACCTGTTCCTATGGCAAGATCTAATTCAAATACAATGTCACCAGTAACAGAAAAAAGAAAAGAAAGCTTAAAACAGCAATTCAAGAGGCTTGTCGGTTGGGGTTCTTCAAATGCTACAACAGCGGCAACAACAGCGGCAACAGCAACAGCTCCAGCAAAGGAGCAATCATTGTCAGTGGTGACTTCGGATGTTTCTACTAATCCAGATAAATCAAGACAAGGCTCTCAAGACTATAACAACACAAGCCAAATTGAGGTTATAAGCCAGTCACCTTTGTCAATGAAGTCGAATGAACCACCTGAGGCCCCCTCAAGTCAGGAATCTGTTGTATCCTTGGCTAGTGCTTCCACCCACGAGATAAAGCAAGATTCCGAGATAGACACTCAGGAAGAACAACATAAAGAAGGGGTTGAAGAGGAAAATAAGGGTGAAGAAGAGGAGAGTAAGAAAGAGGAAGAAGAAAAACCATCTGATATTCAAAAACAATATACAATGTGGATTAATAATCAGCCTAATGAAGCAGAAGCGACACATAATAATTCATCCTCTCTTGTTTCAAGCATATCGACCAGTAAAATTTCTCTGGAATCAGAAATATCATCTACCCAACAAATGATTGCTACTACTAGCAGTATTACCACAGTATCCTCTATTCATTCTAATAATATAAAAGAAACCGCGACCACTGTCACTACTCCAGTTAATCGTGGTCAACAGGAAGATCTTGATGATCTTTATTTATTAGTTGCTCATGGTGTTGATTTCTTAAAGACAAGAGAGAACACGAAGTGGGAAGAGGAAGGTGGATATGAATTTCATCCATGGAATCGACCTCAGAGCTCATTCGCTGTTAGACCCAAAGACAAGTCAGCGAAAACGCATCAATCTAGCAAATCTTTGGATCAAAAGCCTTTATCTCCACCTCTAACACCTAATCCCCAACAGTTTTATCAACAAACAGATGAACAACAAAAAGAATTAGCCATGTCTATGGCTAAGCGTATCTTGAGCGGAAAAACCGATGAAATACCTACCAATAATAATAGCAATATTCCTAATACTACAGCTGAAGCTTCTGTTTCTACTAATAATGCTACTTCTATTAGCACTAATACTGATAACCCTACCCCTACTAATAATAACAATAATCAAACTAAGCCTGAATCATTAGATGACGAGGTAAAAAATAACTTTCTTTTCTTTATTGTTAAATATATCTAAAATAATATAAATTTGTATAGGAATTACAAAGGATAGTAGCCGCTCATATTGTTTTTTAATAAAGTGTATCTATCATAATTTCTTCTTCTTCATTCGTCGCTACTTTTTCGTACTTCCTTATCTTTATCTTCCTCCAATAATCTATTAAGCAGGATATCGGTATTCCTAATGTGCCGCCTGTCAAATTTGCAAGTATATCATGTGCATCAAAACTTCGATACTTTTTATATACAGAAACATATTTAATGTTATAGATATATGTATTTCATTATCTTAGTTACCGGCAATATTCCTTGTATTAATTCACTTCCAACAGCAAATACTAAAAAAGAAGTAGTGGCTAATATCAAGTTTCGTCTAATAGACATGTTCCATAAGAAATAAAGAAATATAGATAATACAAAAAAAACAGTAAAGTGAAGTATCTTATCGTTTACTTGTAGTTGAATAGGAGTAAAGCCGAGTATACCCATAACAATAAGAAATAAACATAATCCAATTATCACTGGAATCCGCATCAGTAAAAAAAGAAAAAAAGAAAATTGCTGTGTGGATGTCTTTTTTTTTGTTTTCTGAATTTTAAATTACTGCACTTTTTTTCTTTTTATGGATGAAGATTTTAATGTCTATTAAAGCTTATCAAAGAGTATAAGGATTAAGAGCGATACAAGTGTATTCAACAGTGACTTGTCACGAAAATACAAAAGGTATTAGCATAGAGAATTGTAAGCAGGTAGTTTCAATAGTTTCTTCTGAATTTGATTGAGCAATTACTGTACTTTCAAATTTTTACAAAATAACAAAATCATTTGAAAAATGTGATGAAGTAATATGGAAAGTACACCTACACATTCACTATTTTCAGACAGCAGTATTGCATCTCTATATATCTTATAGTACAATTCATATGTTGGAGCGACAAGTTAGCGCAACATTTCTGAAAATAACTTAAACAGTAGTAATATTTGCAAAATTAACATCTAACTTTTAAAGTCTTAAAAGCAATTTGTTCTTTTTCTAAAAGAATGGTTAATGTCTGAATTAAATAATAAAAATTTCAAATTTTTGCTTGAAATGTCCAAATCCAGGCGACAGTACTGTATTATTATCCAATCAAATTGCGTAAGGTATCTAATGCAATGGATTTGTTAAGTTATTATATATCTGCTTTAGTTTCAGTTAACCAATAGCATAGGATTTACTCAGATTAGCTACATGATTTTCATAGGCTAATATGAAAGAATTCAATAGAATATTTGCAGTGAAGTTTGAAGCGTACCACTGAAAGATAAAGAGGAATTAAATTCAACCTCAGCCTTTTTTTTTTTACTAAAAATATCACTATCATTAATCCATTTTCTTTTTATAATAATAAATGAGATCCTCCAAACACCTACTCTTTGCTTTTGCTTTACCATTCTTTATCAACCATCAAGTTACAGCTTTTGAGAAGAATGCAAAGTTTTATTTGGAAGAAGGCAATCAATATTTGTCAACTGGAAAGTTTAATGATGCTATTTTGAGTTATGATACAGCTATTCGTAAGATAACAACAGTACATGCATACAATTACGCCTCTTTACTAAGAATATTGTGTTGCTTGTAGAGCAGGATCCTTCAGATTACTTGTCTTACTATAAGAGAGCCACTGCTTATTTATCTCTCGGAAAAACCAACTCAGCTATTGAAGACTTTACTAGAATATTGGACTTAAAGCCTGGATTCCATCAAGCATTATTACAAAGAGCGAAACTCTACATAGCTGATGGTGAATATTCATTAGCTAAACAAGACTTGGCAAATTATCCTCAAAACGAAGCAAGCAAATCTTTGGTAAATTTGTTTTTTTTATGTCATTTTAAATTTAACAAAACCAAAAGTTATCATCCATAGAAGAAGCTGAAAGTTCAAGTAAAATAGCACAAAATTCGCTTTCTAATCAAAACTATGAACAATGCATCCAACATATATCCCGTGTCATTCAAATCTCACCACAAAGACCTCAATGGCGAACATTACGTGCTCAATGTCATGTTGGTAAAGGTGAAATTGAAGAAGCTGTGAATGATTTAGGGTAAAAAAGAATTTAAATTACTGTTGAAGAATAGAAGCTGATATTATTTATAAATAGCCGAGTTAGTCTTCTCAATCCTTCAGATCAAACACTTATTATGCAATTAGCTAAACTCAATTTTTATTCACTTTATGAACCAGATCGAGCACTTGCCCAAGTTAAGCAATGCTTACATTATGATCCAGAACAAAAACAATGCAAATTTCTTTTTCGTCAAATGAAACGATTACAAAAAGATCTTCAAAAGGTCATGGATTTTAGAAAACAGCGACGATATACTACTGCCTTTAATACACTCATTGGCAGCAGTACTAAAAAAGGGCTTGTATCTGAATTAGATGAACCCTTTGATGCATTAGAGAGAGAAATGAAAGTAAAAGGAAGATTACCAAAGAAGTTACACTTGATATGTTTTGAATTAGCTTGTCAACTGGCGGCTCAACAAAAAGACACAGACAGGATCAATACTTGGTGTTTAGCTACACTTAAAATAGACTCAAACAATGTTGATGCGCTAACAAATATTGGAGAAAATAAGCTAAATAATAATGATTTTGAGGGCGCTGTACATGATTTAGAAAAAGCATATGAAGCAAGTGGTCAACAAGATAATAAAATTAGACAATTATTACACAAAGCACAGCAGTTATTAAGACAAAGCAAAAAGAGAGATTATTATAAAATATTGGATGTATCAAGAGATGCTGATGCAAAAGCTATCAAGAAAGCCTATCGTAAAAAGGCTCAAGAATGGCATCCAGATAAATATAGCGGAAATCTGGATAAAACTCAAGTAGAAAACAAAATGGCAGAGATCAATCAGGCTTATGAAGTACTTAGTGATCCAGGTAAATAATAGTAAATACTATCAAAAAGCAAGAAACTAATAAAATAAATAGAGAAAAAGGAACAATTTGACAATGGATTTGATCCTTATGATCCTGAAGCTGGTTCACAGCAACAACATAACCCATTCAATTTCCGTGGAGGAAGTGATCATCCATTTGCTCATTTTGGAGGTGGAAATGGTTTTCCTTTTGGTTCTTCAGGAGGATTCACCTTTCATTTTTAAAAAATAAACTTTTTTTTGAAAAAAAAAGTGGGGGGGGGTATTTTAGCTATTAAACCCTTTGCTACTTGAGTATTCTAGTACACTGCAATCATTTTTATAAGCAGTACTTACCTATCTCTCTAATAGTTCTTTGAGTTCATTCTGTATGAAATCAGGAAATTTTTATAAGCAAGTGTCACCGTGTAAATTTATGATTCAATCACAGTCCTTATCTGCATCATACAAAATAAATGTGTAGCCAATACCATACTTGATTTCCTCTGCGATTGTAATTAGTGGACGGATTATCTAATCCACTACAGTTATAGCTTGCTAATAAATCAGAAAATATAAAAAGTTTTTATTTTTAAAAGAGGGTGAATACACTCTGTTATCGGATATACAATAAAAAAAAAGGGGGGGGGGATCATGATTTAACAAAAAAAAAAAAAGCCAAGTTACACTCAATTCTGGACTTTACTGGTGACCAATATCAGCATGCCATCTCTATTGCCATCTCTTTTTGTTTACTGCAGACAAAGAACAAAAGGAACCCATTTTACATTCTATTTTTATTTACATGTATTACGTCGATCTTGTTTTTTGCTCTAAAAATCTGCTCATTCTAAAGGAATAAACAACCATCTGTGTGATTGATGATGTGTCATTCTTTGGACAATGTGCTTTATGTGATACTCTTGTATACAGTAGTATCATTGCTCATTCGGTTTGATTTTATACGTCATAAAGTGATTTATGGCTTGATATTAAAAGTATACTTTATAAAAAAAAAAAAAAAAAAAGGTTAAGATTGATACCATTTTGCTCTTTCTCAAGTGATATGACGCTCTTTCTAGTTGGTTCGATATTCAATGATTATTCCATTTTTATTTCTTTCTAAAAAAATAATAAATACAATATATTGAATCATGCATAATAGTTTGTTAAAAGATCCAAGAACATATCGAATCCGTTCTCATTTTTTAAATAAAGGCAGAATGTGATGGAAAATAAAGGTCTTTTGACTAAAAGTGCCTTTTTTGGAACTAAACAAGTTTTTGCTTTGATTTGAGCAAATGAATATAATCTTTTTTTTCTTTAGCTCTGCTATAGTTCAGTAAATATGAATAGTAAACACATAACATTCATTTGATATATTCTATTATAGTGTAAACTATGTTGATTCATGTTTCTTTTAAACTTTAGCAAATCCGTAAATTCGGTGATAAACTACAAATTATAATAAATCAATGGGATTTCATCTTTTCAAATATAAATGATTGGGTAATTTTTAAAAGAAATCTATTAAAGGCAATTTGAATTCATTTCTTTTTCACATAAAGAACAACTCTCTCTTTCTCTCTCTCTCTCTTTCTGTATTTATTCCTTTTAAATTATCATTATTCATCTCAGCTGAAAAGCAATTACAACAAACCTAGTCGCCAAAAATATGCTATTTAACTTTTTGGGACATCGTGATCCTATTGTTCAATTTGAAATATCATTTTACCCTCACTGTCAAAATGAGGATGGTCAAGTAATTTGTTATCCTGGTTCTGTACTTGAAGGGGTAGTAAAGATGACTGTAACTGAACATATACCTGTTCAACGTATAAAGCTTGTATTTAAAGCAAATGGTAAATAATAGTAACGATATTAATGACAAACGAAATAACTTTATTATAGAAAGAGTTAACTATGAAGCAATGGGTTGGGAAAGAACAGAAACAGTAAATGATAGGCTCTTTGCCATTCGTACCATATTATGGGGCCATCCTGCAAATATTCAGGCCCCTTTAGATAGTTGGCCAACTCTGAAAATGGGAGAATATAATTTTCCATTTGCCTGTCAAATGCCAGTTATCAATTATCCACCTACATTTGATCATAATTTAGTCGCTATTACCTTTAGCATGATCGTAGGCGTTGAAAGAGCACCACATTATGACTCTATTATGTCTAAACCAGTTTATTTACGATTTCAGCCTATTATTGAGACAGTGCTCACACAGAATTTACATGAAGTAACAGGGTCCACTCGACTTACAAACCATATATCTGCTCAAATCTCTATTCCTCAATTGGCATTTTGCATCCATGAGGAACCGTTATCTGTGCCGGTTGTAGTCCGATTCATATCAGAGGATAATTCTTTGGCTGGTATTTCACAATTACGCGTTTATATCAAACGTTGCTATCAAATCAACTATAAATCCTATACAAGAAGTGAAACATATATTATTGCCAGCTATCATCTTTCCAAGATCTCTGCAACTGCAATGAACATTCAGCTCAAAATGCCTAGCAGACAAAAACTAGAACCTACCTTGGCTTACTCAAAACATTTGACAATTGAGTACAGGTTGGTAGTGACTGTCAAAGTACGCCATGGTCCATTAAGTGGCAGAAAAACGTTACTGGAAGTACCTCTTATCTTTGGCACATTACCTTTTGGGGCAAGGGGACCAAGGCAACTCGAAGCGTATTCTCATATTGTAGACAACTCTTCTGCTGTTAACAATAGACCTAGCTTTTTAAAGATTGAGCCTATTGCTGAGGAGGAATTTTTGCCAGCTTATGATAGTGAAGAAATTCCACCAGCATATCGTTCTAATATACCAAGTAATCCTAATTTATCTACAAGCATACAAATCTAATTATCTTATCACTTTCTTTCACTTGTAAATAATTCCTAACCCCGTGAAACACGTCTTTTTAAAAATAAACAGTCGCTTTTCGCGTCTACTTTTTTTTTTATTTTAATTGTCACACTTTTCAAGAAAAAAAAAAACAAAAACATTTTTCTTTCATTTTTGATATAAAACCAGAAAAAATGTCAAAAGTAAATAAAAAGTGATCCTTTGTACCTATAAATTACGCTAATTAACACGCACTTTGTTCTTAATAGAATACAGATGTAGACCAACAAGAAGCTGTAAGTTAGACAAATACGCTTTTTATAATTTACATTTGTTATTTACATTTTTTGCTTCTTGAAATAGGCTTCGACTGCTTCCTCACCTCAAGTTGATTCTGTAAGCAATTTTACCTTAAAAACAAATTCATCGTCATTCTTATTTTTCTATATCATTAGACTGTTTCTTCTAAAGAGTCTACACCTCTTCGTACTTTTAAAGAACCTTCACTCGTAAGTTCCTTCCTTGTCGTGAACTTTTCATGCATAAAAAATAGACGTGCGTATATTAATATGATATTATGATAGTATGAAACTCGTGTTAAACGATACAGATACTTATTGGACCAGACAGAATTGTTTGCTCACTTTTTGAAATTAAAAGATGTCAAAGACGATGCTATGAAAGCTGTGCTTGCAGAAAAGGAGCTCGTTAAAGATAATAAAGAAGGGTAATTAAAGAATCATGCATTTATATATGATAATTAAATGTTGCTATGTAGATCAAAACGTAGAAGAAAGACAGAAAAAGAAGAGGATGAAGAGATATTAAATGATGAACAAGCAGAGAATGACGAAGAGCTAACTGTGTTTACTCAATCACCTGCTTGTAAGAGAGAATAAGAACAAACAAAAAATTTTATTTACAAGAATTATATCTACCTATAGACGTCACAGGAGGAACTTTGAGAGAATATCAAATACAAGGCTTAAATTGGATGATATCATTATTTGAAAATGGCATTAATGGTATTTTGGCAGATGAAATGGTAATATATCATGACAAAAGATGAGACGAGAAAACAAAATATTTATATATTTCTGTAGGGTTTGGGTAAAACATTACAAACGATTTCGTTCTTGGGCTACTTGAAGCATATGCGCGGTATTCCTGGTCCTCATTTAGTAGTCGTACCAAAGTCTACTTTACACAATTGGTTGAGTGAATTTAGAAAATGGGTACCTGATTTTGATGCCTTTGTTTTTCATGGCGATAAAGAAACTAGAGTAAGTAAAAACATGCTAGTGCACAATCTCTCCCTTATTTACTTATCTTTATTGTAGGCCAAATTAATCAAGGAGCGTATCAGCCCAGGAAATTTTGAAATTTGCATTACTTCCTATGAAATATGTTTAATGGAAAAGGCACAATTCAAAAAGATAAAATGGCAATACATCATCATTGATGAAGCTCACCGTATCAAGAACGAAAATTCAATGCTATCTCAACTCGTTCGTATATTTGAATCGAGAAACAGGCTTCTCATCACTGGTACACCACTTCAAAATAACCTCCATGAACTTTGGGCACTTTTGAACTTTTTACTACCTGACGTCTTCAGTTCCTCTGAGGTCTTTGATGAATGGTTTGAAAACCAAAGTGGTGATCAAAAGAAGGTCGTTGAGCAACTTCACAAAGTCCTTCGACCTTTCTTGCTCCGTCGTATCAAGTCTGACGTAGAAAAATCACTTTTACCCAAGAAGGAACTCAATGTGTATGTGGGCATGTCTCCTATGCAGCGACAATGGTATCAAAAGATATTGGAAAAGGACATCGATGCTATCAACGGTGTAGGTGTCAACAAAAGAGAAGGCAAGACGCGTTTGTTGAATATCGTGATGCAATTAAGAAAATGCTGCAATCACCCTTATCTTTTTGATGGTGCTGAACCCGGTCCACCATTTACTACTGATCAGCACTTGGTAGATAACTCGGGTAAGATGGTTGTGCTGGATAAATTACTCAAGAAATGTAAGGCTCAAGGCTCGCGTGTCTTGCTATTCAGTCAAATGAGTCGTGTGCTGGATATTCTCGAGGATTATTGCTGGTGGAAAAACTACGAATACTGCCGTATCGATGGTCAAACAAATCAGGAAGAACGTATTGATGCTATTGATGAGTACAACAAACCTGACAGTAGCAAATTCATCTTCTTGCTCACAACACGTGCTGGTGGTCTCGGTATTAACTTGACTACGGCCGATGTTGTCATCATGTATGACAGTGACTGGAATCCACAAGTTGACTTGCAGGCCATGGATCGTGCTCACCGTATCGGTCAAACAAAACAAGTGTACGTCTTCCGATTCATTACAGAGAATGCAATTGAAGAAAAAGTCCTTGAGCGTGCTGCTCAAAAGCTGCGATTGGATCAATTGGTTATTCAGCAGGGCCGTATGCCTGCCGGCTCTAAATCCAAGGCGGCTTCCAAGGACGAGTTACTGACCATGATCCAACATGGTGCCGAAAATATATTCAAGGACTCTTCCGATGCTGCAATTGGTTTTGATGATGATATTGATGAAATCTTACGCCATGGTGAAGAAAAGACTGCTGAATTGAATAGTAAATACTCTAACCTGCAGATTGATGATCTCAAGAACTTTTCATCTGAAAGTGCCTACAAATGGGATGGTGAAGACTGGAGTCACAAGCGAAAGGCCGAGAGTGTTGGTTTATCCTGGTTGGGTCCTGCTAAACGAGAAAGAAAGGCAAATTATGCTGTCGATGATTATTATAAAGAGGCTTTACGCACCGGTAGTCGAACCCCTTCCACTAAAGCACCTCGTCCCAAAAAGTACAATACAGAAGACTTCCAATTCTTCCCATCTAGGCTGATTGAACTCAATGAACGCGATACGCTTTATCTCAGAAAGAGCTTAGGCTATAAGGTTCCTCCCGTCACAGCTGAAGAAGGGGCAACTGAAAAGGAAATCGAGCAATTGGAAAAGGAAAGAGAAGAGGAGCAAAAGAAGATTGATGAATCTCAAGCTTTAACAGAAGAAGAAGAAGAGGAACGCAAGACATTGTATACTAAAGGATTTTCTAATTGGAGTAAAAAGGACTTTGCTACCTTTATCAATGCTTGTGCAAAATACGGAAGAGACAATTATGAGGCCATCACGTCTGATTTAGAAAACAAAACATTGGATGAGGTCAAAGAATATGTCAAGGTTTTTTGGCAACGCTACAAGGAGATTTCAGATTATGAAAGACATATTTCAAAGATTGAGAAGGGAGAGAGTGAATTAGAAAAGCAAGCAGATATTCAAGGGCAACTTACAGAGAAAGTAAAGAGACATCGTGTACCACTTCAACAACTCAAAATCCACTACACTCAGCCTACAAAGGGTAAAAATTATACAGAAGAAGAAGATCGATTCTTGATTGTGATGCTTGAGAAATATGGATATGGCACAGAGAATGTGTACGATCATATTCGACATGAGATTAAACAGTCACCGCTCTTTAGGTTCGATTGGTTCTTAAAGAGTAGAACTTCACAAGAGATTGCTAGACGTTGTAATACATTAATCAGTTTAATTCAAAAAGAAAATGCTGAGGCACAAGAAGCAGAAGAGAAGAAGGTATGCACGTCATATATTGTATAAAAAAGTGTTTATTAAAAGATTATTGTAGCCTCAAGCAAAGGGACGAAGCGGTAATAATAAGACGAAAGCAAGCAATGATAATACAAAATCAAAACGCCGTTAGAAAAAGTTTTTTATCTTACTGAGAATTAAAAAATAAATAAAAAGTTTTTATTTACACCATGTCAAAAGTAGAAGAAGTCAATAAACAATTACATGAAATTTTTAGTTCTGAAAATTTGAAAAAAGATAACTTTTTCAGAGAGCTTGTTGAGAAGGATTCTGAAGGATGTAAACAAAAAAGAAGTAGCAAGACACGAAAAAAATTGCTGATCTGTTTATATAGGGGTTCCTATCAAAAAAATGAGTATGATCAAGCGATTCAAACAGATCCTTGAAGGAGATCTTTCTTTATTCGAGCAAGCTGTTACCATTTCACCCGAGTCATTCGAAATTAACGAAGCCAAGACTCATGTGCGATGTATTAAAAAGGCAGAAGAAGAACAAGAACAAAATGATGATAAAAAGGACAAAAATAATAATAGACAATCAAATACTGAAAAAATCATGAACCACATTGAAAATTTAACACAGCGTTCTATTTATGCTGTAAGAGAAAACAATTATGTATAACATAGATCTAAACACTTTCTTTTTTTTTTTTAGAAAGGATTTTCTATCGACAGCCCTCCTAGTGAACAAGAATTGAAGGAATTTTATGGGAAGTTTGGTCGTGTTTTATCTCTCAAGCTCCGTCGTGAAGGCGACAAAAAATATGAAGGTGCATTCAAGGGAAGTATCTTTGTTGAATTTGAGAGCCAGGAAATCGCTGAGCAAGTTGTGAAGGAAGCAACAGAATACAATGACCAAGAGCTCCTTACAATGCTCAAGGGTGACTATATCGAGATGAAGAAACGCGAAAAATATCAAGATCAAACATTTGAGTACCAGGAATTCAATAAGCGTCATCGTTATTTACTTGAATATACCAACGGTAAGGATCTTTTATTTTCAGATATTAAGAAGATTGTGAAAGAAATTACCCCTACTGGCAGAGTGGAGAAATTAAAGGAAGAGGGCACGGGTGTTTTGGAAATCTTTGATATGACACCAGAAGAGTTTTTGACTAAATTAGGTGACCAAAATCCAAATGGTATCCAGTTCATGTTGTGTAGTGCTGAAGCCCGAAAACACTTTAAAGACTGTCAGATTAATACTTTTAAACATCACAATGGTAAGGGCAGTTTTAGAGGAAAAAAGAGACCTTTTGGTGGCAAGCAAGAAAAGAAACCGCAAGAAGACAATAACAAACGTTCTCGTACAGTTATTGAAGTAAAAAGTAGCAAGCAATAATAAGTATAATAGCAATAAAGAAAAAGCATACATTTGAAAGATACTCGTTACAATTTGACTCTTTTTTGTCTTTATATTGTTTCTTGGTTAATATTTGTCATGGTACGAACATGTGTGTTTTTGAGCTTTTTTTTTTTTTTTTTTTTTTTTTTTTTTTTTTTTTTATCAAAGAAAATAAGCTCAATTGAATAGAGGATCTAAATCTTCCTTGAAAGAATGGGAAAAAAAAAGGTTTCCATGCTGATGGATAGCCAATATAGCCTAAAAAAAGTATCAATTAAAAATTAATTTGAATGCTTGTGTTATTTATGAAAATTTATGAAGCATTTTGCTTCACGACATGATACCCCATTTTTAGTGATCAGATAAGAAAATATCTTTCCAGAACTAACAAATATAAAGGTAATGTTTGGTCTAGCAAAGATGATGTTATATTTTTATTTTGGTGTGGAGTTTATGAAGATATCATTAATGAAAATATTGAAATTGTTTTTTTTGTCACGGTATCCATTAAAGGAAGAAATCGAATGTCTGGCCCAAGCAACACAGACTGTAGAAGAAATGATTCAAGTACTTTCTGCCTCCCTCCATATGAGACGCTTTCTGCCATTCATTCATCGGATACTTTAGATATAATCTTTATGTTGAAGAAAGGGTGTTGATAAAATATAAAAATAACAAAGAAATCCTATTAGAACTTGATATCCCTTTATTAAACCTAGTCATATATACAGTCGTTCCAACGCCAAAGGGCGGCTTTTATTATCTCAAAGGATACTTTTTCATACAATAAATACCAAAAAAGGAAATGTGTTTTCATTTTTATTACGAAGATGAACAAGGAAAGATTGTCGATGAGCAGGGAAATGATGCCATGGGCTGGAAAGACGATGTAACTCAATTCCACTTTACCACCTTAACTCGTATTAGACAATACCGTAAAATACAAGGAGGTGAGGAGGAGATTGCAAATACAGTTAAACTGCAGAGAAAGGTTTACAATAAATATTCAAACGAGCTAAAGCCTTTGTTTGTATATATGAATAGAATTAAGCTTTTCAATGATGCGAATTCTGGTCGCTTAGCTAATGGTATTGCTAAACGAACCGCTCAAAAGTGGGCTAAAAGACTTAAAAAAGATAAGGACTGGAATATTTTAGAAAAGCAGACAAGCTTGGTTAATAGACCAAAGCTTCAACTAGGTCCAGAACATAAAACTCACCTAGTAAATGTTTTCGATGATAACCCGCAAGCACGGTTGACTGACGCAGTTGATTCTCTCACTCACAACTTTGCAGACTTGAGTATTAAAAAGAGTACTCTTCATAATTTCTTGAAGACCGAATGCAATCTTTCTTTCAAGAAAGTAACACTTCAACCGATTACTAGAAACAATAGTACCAAGAATGGTAATTGACTGGCTTGGGTCAAACAATGGACTGCAACAGATATGAATCATCTTGAAAACTGCGTTTTTGTAGATGAATCTGCTTTCAATATCAACATGCGACCTTCGGGTGGTTGGGCTGAAAAAGGAAAACCAGCCATTATAACCACTTCCCCTACGAGGGCAGTACCTCATACGATTTTGGGCGCCATTTCTTCTAAATTTGTTGTATCCATGGAGCTTCTGAAAAGTGTTTAAATGAGGAGCATATTTAAATTGACGCTCAATAAATAAAGATTGTTAAAGATGTCGAAATTCAGGGAAAAGAAACCGGCCCTCTGAGAGAATAAAAACTGCTCTTTGAGAAAATATTAACCGCCCTTTGAGATAATAAAAGCCGCCCTTTGGCATTAGAACGACTGTAATTTAGATAAATTTGAATTTTACATGTAAAAGGTGAGAGTATTTATAGACATGATACGGATAAAGGATTAGGACAGATTTACAATCAATTTGATAGAATAGATGATCTCTGTTTCTAATCGTTCTTTTAGCCTGTTCCTGGCTTGTACTGTCAATATTGTATTTGCACAGCGAATAAAGTGAACATTCATCGATAAGATTATAGTGTGGAGCCATAGCTAAACCAGATCTCTATTAATGAATGTGAAATTTCTGCAATAGAAAACTCGTTTCCAATTGCTCCTATCTATGTTCTAACAACTATATATGAACCTGGCTTTAGGAATAACAGTTCAATGTAATCATATTCAGTAATTATAGTTGGTTCAATAATTTATCTATTCCATTGTTCCTTGATTCGTCAAGAAGCGAATGTCTAACGTTTGCCCACTATCTTCCCATCCTTCCGATATCATTATTTTTAATAGACCAATTAAAATAGTGGTAAAAATCTAGACATTCAAAACGAATTAATAACCTCGATTGCTTTCTTATTAATAGTCATATATACAATCTTAGTTTCACAACTGTTATATGTATTTTTTTTTTTTTTTTTTATCAGTATTAGATCTTCAAGATATTAATAATGAATTTAGTCATGAGTTAAGTTAAAAGCTCAATCTCATATACTTTTTGGAAACCCCTTCCTCTTCTTGTTTGATTACACAATCTACAATATTTGAAAGCGTCCCAATTTCATACATGGGCGTTTTGTACAATCTGCAGTTATTACTAACTACTATTAGGCAGCATCAAACAGATATCATAGTAATCATTTTTTATTGAAATTATATTATAGGAAAAGATACTTTCTTTTGCTTACTACATCTGTATGGTAATATCATTTTGAAAATAATATAGGAATGTTTGCATTTATTAAAAGTTATTGTTTTTAAGGACAAGGAGTTACGTGGAAAATAAAATGGAAGTCGTCAACAGAAAAAAACGAAAATTTATTGATATTGAAATTTTATGAATGATAAACCACGGATAAGTAGCAACCTTCTTGTAAATAGCCTCTTTCGAAAGTATAATTTTTTTTAAGATAGTATTTTTTTAAAAATAATAAAGAATCACCCTTGAATTACTCTTATAAACACTTTTTCAAGTCTATAGGATATGAGTGGTTCCCAAATGGGCGTTCCGTTCACTGTCAGGTTCTAAGTCTATATCTGGAATGTTCTGCGAAAGATATACCCTGTTTCTAGGGATCACCCTCTGTCAAGCAAAGCGTGACCGGGTCTGTTACTCCGCTCGTTGTAGCTTCAGATGTCAAGACATCATCCATCTAGCACTAGGATGAACAGAGCGGGTATTACTTTTACTTGAGTTCGCATTCCTCCTTAGAGCTTACAATTTCCAGCAGATCATCGTCCCATCCTGCCACAGATTTTAGAAGCATAGCAAAGAGGCCATAAAGAGATAGAAAGAGAAGAGAGTACAGAGATAATAAAGAGACTACCAAAAGAGAGCTTTTACAGGAAAGGATTGCTACCAGTGAGCCATGCAAAAATAAAAACAAATACAAAAGCAGCTTTAAAGGGCCATTTATATTGACACAGAAGAGAACTATTGAACTGGAATAAAAGTTAATAAAAAGGATAATCCTATTATGAACATTACTTTTTAGCCAAAAGAGCAGCAAAGAAGGAATCTTGACCAAGACAAACAAAGGCAGGCAGAGTAAGCTATTTCAAAAATGTTAATAAAATAGTTATATAAAAAATAATTTTACCATTTTATGAGGCCAAGATATGATTTCTTTTTTAACCATCGAAATCAATGGAATGACGCGTTTAGCACCAAATGAAACCAAAAGGACCATAGAAAGATAAACAAAAGAGAGCACACCAACGTTTGATGTTAAATGAGACCAAATAAAGAGGCAAAAATAGATGTATTATGTGGGTCATATATTTTTAACGTTGGTTAAAGACCAAGTTGATAGCAGATAAGAGGTTTTAAGTGGACAAAGAGAGAGAGACATGTTTGAAACACAAAAAAGTAGCAAAGCATTTGTTTAGGAAGAGGCGTTTTGACAAAAGACTATAAGAGACAAGTTTAGATTTGAAAAGGCAAAGTATTTAGGCCATCAGTTTTAGAGAAGAGTGATTATTTGATGAAGAAAGAAAGAAAAAAGTTTTGGCAAAAAGAATTCTTTAAATATTTTTTTTTTTTTCACATTGTTGATGAGTTGTTCTCCTTTTTTTTTCTTATATTTCTAAAAAATTTTAAAACTTATTTATCCATAAAGAGATGGTAAATAAATGGACAAAGCCATCCTAAACTAACAAGTAAACAAATACAGAAAAAAAAAGTTATTTGTTTATTTATAGCTATTAATCTTTGTTATATACTAGATCCTCTCATTTAAAGCTTTAAATAATATATTTTTATTCTTTTAGATGAGCTTTATATCTTAATAGACAAGGTAGTTGCTTGCTTATTTTTTATTTGTACAACCGTTTTCTGCATAAAATGTACGTAGGATTTAAAGGCCTACAGCCCCTTTTTATACAGTCAAACCTATGGAATTTGGCGTTTTCTCAAAAACAAATGGCGGGAGCTTTTTTTCCGCTAATTTATAAAACCAATACTCTGATAATAAAACGTCTCTAAGTATGCCACCTGGCTCTATCAACCAAAACAATACACTAAGCATATCAAATGTTCTTACCCAAGAGGAAACTACTGAATTGATTGCGCAGTTCGAACAACACCGTAAGGTCTTAAAATGCCCTCACTGTGAGAAACAGGGTCTCTTTCGACGAAACGGCCACATTAAGGCAGAACCCCTGCTAGCTCTTTTCCGTTGTACCAGCTGCGGTAGTAGCTATAGAGCTATAACTATGAGATCCATTATACCAAGGCAATATCTAAGCTTAGCCGTATTCGCAAGAACCGAACTTTGAAACCCACTTTCTCCACTCCAGAGGGCCCACAGCATGCAGCTGATATAATGGCTTCCTACTTGGGAATTACTTTCTCAGGTGATCTTCTTAAAAACCTCCAACTTTACGAAATCGACACCCCTATTTTACCTTTTGAAATAGATTGCCCGTTCACCAGGGACGATATTAACCTCGCTATCTGTTCCCTACCAGTCAAGAAAGCACCTGGGATCGATCACCTGCGAAATGAAATGCTCCAACCAATATCTCATCTGCTAGCACTTATTCTCTTTCACTTCTTCCATATGTGCTGGGCTTGGTCATATGTCCCATAGACATGGCGCATTGCCCAGGTGATACCCATATACAAGAAAGGCTCACCATCAGATCCAGGTAATTACCGTCCAATTAGTCTGACCACTATCTTTAGAAAGATCTTGGAACGCTGCATCCAGCACATTCTACAAACCGACGGGCCATCTCTTGATATAGCCCAAGGTGGCTTTAGAGAATCCCGCAGCGCATTAGATCAGGCTTTGTGCCTCACAGAAATTAGTCACATACTGCGTACAAACTACCAGGTCAAGCTTGTCTTAGCATTTCTTGACATCAAGTCCGCATATGACACAGTCAATCGCAGTTTCGTATGGGACACTCTGAGCCGCTACGTCTCATCTCCCATGCTCAACCTGTTACGTTGCCTTTTTGACGATGTGCAAATCGAAATCCTTCTCTCTAATACGACCTCTCGTCGTTTTCACCCGAAAACAGGCGTGCTTCAAGGCTCTATCCTCTCACCGTATCTCTATTCCGTCTATATAAATCAGCTTCCAGCCCAATTACGATCCCAGGCCATCACCACTGACATGTCGCCATTAGAAACGATACCGCTCCTAAACTGCTTACTCTATGCAGATGACGTGGTGCTAATAGCTGAACGTACGACTATGACTAGCCTGCTACGTAAGTGTGAAGAGCATAGCCTACAAATGGGGTACCGATGGAACCCCTCTAAATGTGTCATATTGGACAATCAGCTGGAGCCTATACCATATACCATTTATAACCGAGTCCTGCCACAAGTAACCTCTTTTGCTTATCTAGGTGTACCATTTAAACCAGGGGGGTTACCTAGACTCAGATGAACTGATCAGACGCAACTCCTCTAAAGCATTAGCTACGATGAACGTACTGAATTCAATTGGCATTAATCCCTCTGGCTTCTCTAGGCTCCTTTCAACCAGATTTTCCGCTCATATAGTTCGACCACAGCTTGAATATGGCTTGGCAATCAACCGCTTCAATAATACCCAGCTAAAATCAATTGAAGATGTGCAAGATACATGCCTCCGTAAGATCTATGGTGCCCGTGAAAAAACCTTCACCAAAGTGATGCCTCACCTAGCTAAACTTCCCCTTATGGCAGATCGAGTTCACATCTTACAAGCACAGTTCCTTTACAGGTCCTTACGCTTACCTGACGATGCACTGTTATGCCGACTATTACCACACATTCGACACATTCGTGGACACCAATGGTTCCTCCTCTCCAAGACCCCTCTCTGGCAAAGCTTACCTTCTACAGGAGAGGAACTGGATAAGTACATGTTCAAAACAGCCAAAAAACGCTTCCTGCAACAATCTCTAGAAAAGCGCCAATAAAGTGGGCATTACAAACTTCTTTCAAGTTGCCGTAGATCCGTATCTTTGGACCCTATCTTATGGCTACCCATGTGCTATGCAGAACGTAGTCGATGTATACGGTGGAGGCTAGGTTGGTTAACTGGTGGAAAGCCGCATCCGTGTCCCAAACACCCTACGCTCAAGTTCACACGCAAACACGCCATTACTTGCCTCAATATGCACCAACGCCTCTATATGCCTAAAACCATTACAGATCCTCTGTCGTTCCTTCTGAATATGCTTCCATCTCGCCACTCAGTATCCTCAAATCTAGCACTCTCTTGGTCCCAACGCTGGCCAGTTATATGCTCAATATTACATGAACTGGATCAACTTCAACATGTCACAGTTATCCCCATTACTCACCCACATAGTCAGAAGCTCCTCGAATGGCTTAAACATTTCCTTTAGCTCCATCTTTTATGGCTCAACACATTTCTTCTCCCTTTACCTTTTTTACTCTTTATCCCAGAGGGTTTTTTTTCATAACATTGACATCCTAACGGATTGACCTGGTCCGGGTGGACACTTATTTGTTTTATTTTTAGCGCTCAACTGGACCTTTAATAAAATATAACATTTAAACAAAAATAATTGTCGGAACTAGCTAACTAAAATTGGCAGGAAGATTGCGCCTAATTGTCGCATAGCTTCTGCATCTGTGTTTGTCCCTCTCTCTTCCTAATAAAAATATAACATAATGATGAATACCTTTTTTTATGAAGATGGACATGAAAAAATTTTTAATGAAGGAGGAGAAAAAGTTTACGATCCGATGGAGTATGTGTTAACACATGTCGATAATCCCAACATAGTTCTTGAAACAATAACTAGTCAACAAACTTGAGCTTTAAGCGCTCCGAAAAAATTGCTAAAGAATCCTCAGTTAGAAGGCAGTCGAAACCTAGTAAGTTGAAGCCACCAGTGAGGTTATACAACAATTGCAGCGACTTCACCAGAGAAACATTTATAGACCGTATGCTCGAAAATCCTCAAGAGCGTGGACTAGTGGCCAAGGTTGCAAGAGACTTGAATACTAATTACCGCACTGCGTTAAGATGGTGGAATATTACAAAGAGACAGAAGAGGTTGCGTATAAAAAGTCTGAACAAAACAGTGGTCCGAAAAGCTCATTTACAACCGAGCATAACGAGTATATAAAAGAGCTACTTGATAATGACCCCCAGTTATATTCAGACGATATAATAAATAGTTTGACCGAACGATTTGAAGACTTTACTATATCAAAGTCGCAACCTAATAGCCATTTACGAAACACAATGCTCATCACTGTGAAAAAACCAATGTTTGAGTCTGAAATCAGAAACTCAGTGGGAAACCTACAGACGAGATTCGAGTGGTTTATGGAATGGAAAGATTCTGATCTGGATTTTACAAAAAATTGTATTTTCATTGATGAGGCCGGATTTCATATTAATATGAGAAATAATTGGGCTAGATCAAAAAGTGGCGGCTCTGCTATAGTAAAGCAACCAAAAACTAGAGCACAATCTCATACCATTATCGGTGCTATTCACTCGTCTAGCGTTGTTCACGTTGTCATAAGAAAACCTCCACCAAGAAAAGAAACACAGGCTGCTAAAAAAAAGAGAAAAGCTAATAATGGAAAGAAGAGAACCGCAAATGAGATTAGTACAGAGGATCCAGAAGTTGACGACGATGCTGCCGATAATAAGCCAGTACTAAAAGGCACGACTATTGCTCATTTTGTCAAGTTTATGAACGAGTTTCTTAATGTAATGGACCTTGATGAAACTTTAAAGGGAAGTTACATCGTTATGGATAGTGCTTCTATCCATAAATCCAAGCCGATGTTACAAAAAATTGAAAGTAAGGGCTACAAAATCATGTATCTACCTCCTTATTCACCTGAATTGAACCCCATTGAACAATTTTGGGCAATGGTTAAAGAGAAAATGAAGCGTGATCGGCTTATGAGTGGAGAAAATTTATCTAGTAGGATTGGCGATGCTTGCAATGATGTACTCATCAGTGATCTTTATAGCTTTTGTAGTCACTCTAAACGCCAAATCATTAAATGCTATAATAAACACCGTTCTAATATGCACGTATTTCTTTTAAATAAATGTTTATTTTTTAAACGACAAACGTCTATGACAAACTTTACCGTGAATTTTAGTTAGCCAGTTCCGACAATACGAATATTTTCAACCGGTCCAAACCCACGCTTATTTTTTTTCATTTTTTTTGAACCGGTCCAAACCCACGCTTATTTTTTTCATTTTTTTTTTTTGAACCGGTCCAAACCCACGCTTATTTTTTCATTTTTTTTTTTTTTTGAACCGGTCCAAACCCACGCTTATTTTTTCATTTTTTTTGAACCGGTCCAAACCCACGCTTATTTTTTTTCATTTTTTTGAACCGGTCCAA
The DNA here is from genome assembly GCF_000149305.1 of Rhizopus delemar RA 99-880. Taxonomy (NCBI): domain Eukaryota; kingdom Fungi; phylum Mucoromycota; class Mucoromycetes; order Mucorales; family Rhizopodaceae; genus Rhizopus; species Rhizopus delemar. The sequence goes on along the minus strand of NW_027137855.1, from coordinate 159,293 downwards.
ACCCACGCTTATTTTTTCATTTTTTTGAACCGGTCCAAATCCACGCTTATTTTTTCATTTTTTTGAACCGGTCCAAACCCACGCTTATTTTTTCCTTTTTTTTTTTTTTTGAACCGGTCCAAACCCACGCTTATTTTTTTCATTTTTTTGAACCGGTCCAAACCCACGCTTATTTTTTTCATTTTTTTGAACCGGTCCAAACCCACGCTTATTTTTTTTTTTTTTTTTGAACCGGTCCAAACCCACGCTTATTTTTTTCATTTTTTTGAACCGGTCCAAACCCACGCTTATTTTTTTCATTTTTTTGAACCGGTCCAAACCCACGCTTATTTTTTTTTTTTTTTTTGAACCGGTCCAAATCCACGCTTATTTTTCTCATTTTTTTGAACCGGTCCAAACCCACGCTTATTTTTTCCTTTTTTTTTTTTTGAACCGGTCCAAACCCACGCTTATTTTTTTCATTTTTTTTGAACCGGTCCAAATCCACGCTTATTTTTCTCATTTTTTTGAACCGGTCCAAACCCACGCTTATTTTTTTCATTTTTTTTGAACCGGTCCAAATCCACGCTTATTTTTTCCTTTTTTTTTTTTTTGAACCGGTCCAAACCCACGCTTATTTTTCTCATTTTTTTGAACCGGTCCAAACCCACGCTTATTTTTTTCATTTTTTTGAACCGGTCCAAACCCACGCTTATTTTTTTTTTTTTTTTTGAACCGGTCCAAATCCACGCTTATTTTTTCATTTTTTTGAACCGGTCCAAACCCACGCTTATTTTTTTTCATTTTTTTTGAACCGGTCCAAACCCACGCTTATTTTTTTCATTTTTTTTTTTTGAACCGGTCCAAACCCACGCTTATTTTTTCATTTTTTTTTTTTTTTGAACCGGTCCAAACCCACGCTTATTTTTTCATTTTTTTTGAACCGGTCCAAACCCACGCTTATTTTTTTTCATTTTTTTGAACCGGTCCAAACCCACGCTTATTTTTTCATTTTTTTTGAACCGGTCCAAATCCACGCTTATTTTTTCCTTTTTTTTTTTTTTGAACCGGTCCAAACCCACGCTTATTTTTTCATTTTTTTGAACCGGTCCAAACCCACGCTTATTTTTTCATCTTTTTTTTTTTGAACCGGTCCAAACCCACGCTTATTTTTTTCATTTTTTTTGAACCGGTCCAAATCCACGCTTATTTTTCTCATTTTTTTGAACCGGTCCAAACCCACGCTTATTTTTTTCATTTTTTTTGAACCGGTCCAAATCCACGCTTATTTTTTCCTTTTTTTTTTTTTTGAACCGGTCCAAACCCACGCTTATTTTTCTCATTTTTTTGAACCGGTCCAAACCCACGCTTGGTTTTTTCTTTTTATTGACTAAATGAACCCCACCTGCTTCGAACAAGCTTGTTGTATTTTCTATTGCGCAGAGTATAATGATCTGAATGCTAAGATGTATACTGATAGAGTAAAGAACATGGAGGACATTCAGATTTGTTATCTTGAAAGTCCAAATGAGCCAATCCTTGTTTGTAACGCTCGTGTGTTTGGAGCTCCAAATTTATATAAGAATTACAAGTCAAGAGAAGATTTAGAAGAAAAATGTGAAGAAGACGATATGGATAAGAACATCAGCTTTGGTGAGTCAGAGAGTAACTTGGTAGCCGAAATTCTTATTAACAATAAAATAGAAAACGAAGCACAAATTGTGGAGTTTATAAACTATGTCTATCGTCCAAAGTCGGAACACGTTACAGACTCTCCTTTCAAGCTAACAAATGTTTCTGATAAAACTGTTTTGGGCGTACTTTGGAAATACACAGAGCGTTTTAACAAGACTACGGCTTTGGGGTTCAACCAATGGTTGAAGAAACAAAACATCGACTTCTTAATACAGGAGCCTGAGCGAAAAGTATTAAAGATTCAAGGATCTGAAACAAAAAAATTAAGAATCAGGATTTTGAGCGTGTTAGACAGTCAATTTCATGGTAAGCTTGAAAACGGTATTATAGGACAAGATAACGTGCTAACTCCAGTTTTATAGATGAGGTTGCAGATAATATTGTCAGTACAATCCCCAGACACCATGCATACATTAAACAACTCAAAGATGATGGTTACGAAGTCATTGGGTATTGCAGGAAGTCGAAAAAAGAAAGTGACAATCGGGCTTTACTACTACAAAGAATGATAAATATACTGTATGAAAGATCGCTAGTTCAAAAAGTCTTCGTCTCTCCCTGTAGCAGCGCTAAGCAAGCTTTGAGCAAACGTGATTTATCTGATCAAGATATTCTATCCAGCCTAGATCAAATCCACGGAAATACACAAGGTGAAAAAAAAAAGAATGAAACAATAATATAACTTCTAGTCAAATCTTGAAAAATTAACACGTTTTTTATAGATTTTTTGACTTATGTTAAGGAGAAGAAGACGAAGATATGTGTAGTAGCAATTGATTACGCCGGTTTCACTACCAACATGAGTGATCTAAAGAACCTACTCAAGTAAGTAGTGACAATATGTGTTCTAAGATGTAAATAGACAATAATTTTATAGGGAACATAGCAACATACAAAAAATTATGATTGACTTGTTTTTTTACAAAAATCATATCAAGGTCTTTGATAGAAACCAACTGCTGAATTGTGTGGAAGATCTGAAACAATTTGATTGTCGACCTGCTTACAGACAAAAAAGCAAATAAAAGATCTTGCCAGCATTACTACATCTTGAACTGAAAGTTTTATTTCTTTTGTCAATGTCAATAAAGTTTATATATTGCTAAAGCCTATGTTTATTAATCTAAATAGTTTTCGCCGAAAGTGAGCTGCTATTGTATTTCTTATATTTCTGAGGGTTGGAATCTATTCTTTTGTTACAAAGTAATATGGGTTTAAATGGATCTTCGTCGTAACAAATGTCGACATCTTCAAAATTTTCCAGTTTCTTCAAAAGTTTTTCTACATTAAATTCAGTATAATCTTGGCAGAAGAAGATGCATATTGCCTGCTCTCTTGTTATATTTTTGACCATGGGTTTAGCAACCAAGGATGGTTGAAGATGACCTAACAAAATGAAAACAAACTTGACCGGTTGAAAAAAAATTTTTTTTTTTTATGGATGAAAATTTTAATGTTTATTAAAACTCATCAAAGAGTATAAGGATTAAGAGCGATACAAGTGTATGAAACAGTGACCTGTCGCGAAAATACAAAAGAAATTAGCATAGAGAATTGTAAGCAGATAGTTTCAATAGTTTCTTCTGGATTTAATTGAGGACAATCTTATCCATGATAGAAGTCTGTTCAAAGAATTGTTGCCAGTGGGCTTTCCAAATGAATCGAATGACTGTAGCAAAAAAATCATAGATTGTAAAATTGTCATGATAGTGTAAGATGTAATACTTGGATAATCTAAGTGTGGATAAATTCTCGAATATTGAGCTACAGTTGGGATCTTTAGGATTTGACAAGTATTTCTTGAAGGCTGCGTTCCACAAGTCTTGTTTTTTGAATACAAGTAAAGAGCATATGCTGCTCTGTTTCCGGTAGCTTGCACAATTGGCAGTAGTCGTCATCTACCTTTGCTGGGATGATTCTATGCAAATTGGCTCGAGTGGATAATTTCTTATGAAGAAGTCTGTACCATACATTCCTAGGAATATGGTGTATAGGACTCCTGATAAAAGCTTTCCAGTTGTTGTGACATATATTTGTGATTTGTGAGTTTGAGTTGAAGCTAAACATTGTCTTTAATTGACGATTCTTCAATGCTGTTATATTGATATCTTCCTAGCTCATCTGTTGAATGAATGGGTCAAAGTTAATGTTTGGTTCAGTTGGATGCTCTTCATTGTCCAATTCAAGATCTTGTTGTTCAGCTGATAATAAAGATGCAAAATACGGCTTAAAGGTAAGGTTTCCAGTAAGAACAGCATTTTTGGTTTTTTGTAGAATATTGGGAGAGCCACAATGCTGTCTGCTTTTGAACTGTATGCCATTTGAAAGGAAATCTTGTTCAAAGAAATGATATGCTTTTTGTACTTGAAGGAACTTGCTAAATTTGAATTTTTCTTGAGGGTCTTCTTCGCATATATCTTTGAAGGGAATGAGTAGACTAGTTTGTGATGATATTGTCGAGTCATTTTCTGTAGGTAAACGAGGACAAGAGTCCAAAGCACTAAACATGGGAATTAGTGGATGGAGGCCTTTCATGTTACCGTATGATCTGGAATGTTTGAATATCAAAGGGATGACGTGTGAGTGAGCATCAAAGGAAGATTGCAGAGTAAATATCAACATCCTGTACAGGAAGTCTGGTATCCTTTGACGACAGTTTAAAAGTAATGGATTGATATATCGAAGCTAGGAAACCTTTTGCTGAATTTCTATATTCAATAATGAAACACCACCTTTGTCTTTCAGCTGTTCTAGAGTTGTCCGAGCAATCCTGGGAAACAGGTTGTGAGTCACGAATCGATACACAATAGAAGACACCTTATTGTAAAAGCTTTTTGACAGACTTGTAATTCGCAGAAAATCCCACAACTTGGAGAGTATGAGTATATTAGCAATGTGTGCCCTGCTATAAACGGAAAGTTGACGCTGTGAAAGAATGTTAACCGAGCTTTCAAGCTTGCTAATGGTTTCTCTATAGAATATATTTCGTTAGTCATATGTGAACCTGTTGGGTATCCAAATTACTGAGTCTAGAGTAGAAATGGCCTCCTGAAAATCATTCTTTGTCTTCTGCTACAGATGTACTGTCGGGCTTACTATTATCTTCTTCTGGCATTTCCGTATCCATTTTTTGAAGGTTACTCAATATAACTGTCTCTTTTTCAGTATTCATCTGATCAACATTAGCGTTCATCACCCTAGAGCGGTGAGTTGCCACTTGTTTTCTCTTACGATTCCAAGGGACATCAGAACATTGGGCTTTTAAATGTTGAGTACTCTCACAGATGAAGCAAGCTTTTCTTCTACGGAGAAGAACTGGATAATTCATTCGTGTATGATCATCAACATGACAATGGTTGCAAATGGGCTTCACATTGCTCCAGACAATATGTAAATAGTGATCTTGTTCCCAAGATGGAATTTGAAGTGTAAGAGGCTCATAATTTTTTGTTTTATCCTTGACAAGAGTAACATACCCCCTGCCATTAAACCAACCACCATACATTGTATGATGGAATCCTATTTCCAAAATGCTCCCATACTTCTCAAATAACCGTATCATCAACGGTTTCAACTTGTCATCCTTTTCATAAGGAATATTGGTGATCCCTATTCTGATCACATCCGAATTTTTATACATCGTTGCTTGTACTTCGATTTTTCTACCGAGAATCAAAAACTCCTTATTTAATGCTTCCATCTTATCTTCTTCATTATCAAAATTAAGCTCAATGTACTGATGGGCTCTACCAACTTTTCTTTCCCTAAGGTCTATGCCATTAGGAAATTTGTCTCTGAGAACAAGATTAAGACTTCTATCTTTAAAATTCAAGCCTTCAAATTCTGAAGCGGCAATAACGATGGAGTGTTTATCAATAGCTTGAAGAAAAACTGTTTGACTTTCCAGATTAGCTACGTTATTAACATCTGACTTGTTGTGAAATGAGACACTTCGTTTTTGGTTTTTAACTGTCTGCGCCCATGTTTTGAATTCAAACGGTTTGTTGTTAGGATTATGACGAGAATCGGCTATCCCAGGAGTTTTATTAGCCTTGCTAGTAATGTCGTGATTAATAGCGGAAAGAACCATGACATTTTGTTGGACCGGTTGAAAAAAAATGAAAAAATAAGCGTGGGTTTGGACCGGTTCAAAAAAATGAGAAAAATAAGCGTGGGTTTGGACCGGTTCAAAAAAATGAAAAAAAATAAGCGTGGGTTTGGACCGGTTCAAAAAAATGAAAAAATAAGCGTGGGTTTGGACCGGTTCAAAAAAATGAAAAAAATAAGCGTGGGTTTGGACCGGTTCAAAAAAAAAAAAAAAAATAAGCGTGGGTTTGGACCGGTTCAAAAAAATGAGAAAAATAAGCGTGGATTTGGACCGGTTCAAAAAAAATGAAAAAAATAAGCGTGGGTTTGGACCGGTTCAAAAAAAAAAAAAAAGGAAAAAATAAGCGTGGGTTTGGACCGGTTCAAAAAAATGAAAAAATAAGCGTGGATTTGGACCGGTTCAAAAAAATGAAAAAATAAGCGTGGGTTTGGACCGGTTCAAAAAAATGAAAAAATAAGCGTGGGTTTGGACCGGTTCAAAAAAAAAAAAAAGGAAAAAATAAGCGTGGATTTGGACCGGTTCAAAAAAAATGAAAAAATAAGCGTGGGTTTGGACCGGTTCAAAAAAATGAAAAAAAATAAGCGTGGGTTTGGACCGGTTCAAAAAAAATGAAAAAATAAGCGTGGGTTTGGACCGGTTCAAAAAAAAAAAAAAATGAAAAAATAAGCGTGGGTTTGGACCGGTTCAAAAAAAAAAAATGAAAAAAATAAGCGTGGGTTTGGACCGGTTCAAAAAAAATGAAAAAAAATAAGCGTGGGTTTGGACCGGTTGAAAATATTCGTATTGTCGGAACTGGCTAACTAAAATTCACGGTAAAGTTTGTCATAGACGTTTGTCGTTTAAAAAATAAACATTTATTTAAAAGAAATACGTGCATATTAGAACGGTGTTTATTATAGCATTTAATGATTTGGCGTTTAGAGTGACTACAAAAGCTATAAAGATCACTGATGAGTACATCATTGCAAGCATCGCCAATCCTACTAGATAAATTTTCTCCACTCATAAGCCGATCACGCTTCATTTTCTCTTTAACCATTGCCCAAAATTGTTCAATGGGGTTCAATTCAGGTGAATAAGGAGGTAGATACATGATTTTGTAGCCCTTACTTTCAATTTTTTGTAACATCGGCTTGGATTTATGGATAGAAGCACTATCCATAACGATGTAACTTCCCTTTAAAGTTTCATCAAGGTCCATTACATTAAGAAACTCGTTCATAAACTTGACAAAATGAGCAATAGTCGTGCCTTTTAGTACTGGCTTATTATCGGCAGCATCGTCGTCAACTTCTGGATCCTCTGTACTAATCTCATTTGCGGTTCTCTTCTTTCCATTATTAGCTTTTCTCTTTTTTTTAGCAGCCTGTGTTTCTTTTCTTGGTGGAGGTTTTCTTATGACAACGTGAACAACGCTAGACGAGTGAATAGCACCGATAATGGTATGAGATTGTGCTCTAGTTTTTGGTTGCTTTACTATAGCAGAGCCGCCACTTTTTGATCTAGCCCAATTATTTCTCATATTAATATGAAATCCGGCCTCATCAATGAAAATACAATTTTTTGTAAAATCCAGATCAGAATCTTTCCATTCCATAAACCACTCGAATCTCGTCTGTAGGTTTCCCACTGAGTTTCTGATTTCAGACTCAAACATTGGTTTTTTCACAGTGATGAGCATTGTGTTTCGTAAATGGCTATTAGGTTGCGACTTTGATATAGTAAAGTCTTCAAATCGTTCGGTCAAACTATTTATTATATCGTCTGAATATAACTGGGGGTCATTATCAAGTAGCTCTTTTATATACTCGTTATGCTCGGTTGTAAATGAGCTTTTCGGACCACTGTTTTGTTCAGACTTTTTATACGCAACCTCTTCTGTCTCTTTGTAATATTCCACCATCTTAACGCAGTGCGGTAATTAGTATTCAAGTCTCTTGCAACCTTGGCCACTAGTCCACGCTCTTGAGGATTTTCGAGCATACGGTCTATAAATGTTTCTCTGGTGAAGTCGCTGCAATTGTTGTATAACCTCACTGGTGGCTTCAACTTACTAGGTTTCGACTGCCTTCTAACTGAGGATTCTTTAGCAATTTTTTCGGAGCGCTTAAAGCTCAAGTTTGTTGACTAGTTATTGTTTCAAGAACTATGTTGGGATTATCGACATGTGTTAACACATACTCCATCGGATCGTAAACTTTTTCTCCTCCTTCATTAAAAATTTTTTCATGTCCATCTTCATAAAAAAAGGTATTCATCATTATGTTATATTTTTATTAGGAAGAGAGAGGGACAAACACAGATGCAGAAGCTATGCGACAATTAGGCGCAATCTTCCTGCCAATTTTAGTTAGCTAGTTCCGACAATTATTTTTGTTTAAATGTTATATTTTATTAAAGGTCCAGTTGAGCGCTAAAAATAAAACAAATAAGTGTCCACCCGGACCAGGTCAATCCGTTAGGATGTCAATGTTATGAAAAAAAACCCTCTGGGATAAAGAGTAAAAAAGGTAAAGGGAGAAGAAATGTGTTGAGCCATAAAAGATGGAGCTAAAGGAAATGTTTAAGCCATTCGAGGAGCTTCTGACTATGTGGGTGAGTAATGGGGATAACTGTGACATGTTGAAGTTGATCCAGTTCATGTAATATTGAGCATATAACTGGCCAGCGTTGGGACCAAGAGAGTGCTAGATTTGAGGATACTGAGTGGCGAGATGGAAGCATATTCAGAAGGAACGACAGAGGATCTGTAATGGTTTTAGGCATATAGAGGCGTTGGTGCATATTGAGGCAAGTAATGGCGTGTTTGCGTGTGAACTTGAGCGTAGGGTGTTTGGGACACGGATGCGGCTTTCCACCAGTTAACCAACCTAGCCTCCACCGTATACATCGACTACGTTCTGCATAGCACATGGGTAGCCATAAGATAGGGTCCAAAGATACGGATCTACGGCAACTTGAAAGAAGTTTGTAATGCCCACTTTATTGGCGCTTTTCTAGAGATTGTTGCAGGAAGCGTTTTTTGGCTGTTTTGAACATGTACTTATCCAGTTCCTCTCCTGTAGAAGGTAAGCTTTGCCAGAGAGGGGTCTTGGAGAGGAGGAACCATTGGTGTCCACGAATGTGTCGAATGTGTGGTAATAGTCGGCATAACAGTGCATCGTCAGGTAAGCGTAAGGACCTGTAAAGGAACTGTGCTTGTAAGATGTGAACTCGATCTGCCATAAGGGGAAGTTTAGCTAGGTGAGGCATCACTTTGGTGAAGGTTTTTTCACGGGCACCATAGATCTTACGGAGGCATGTATCTTGCACATCTTCAATTGATTTTAGCTGGGTATTATTGAAGCGGTTGATTGCCAAGCCATATTCAAGCTGTGGTCGAACTATATGAGCGGAAAATCTGGTTGAAAGGAGCCTAGAGAAGCCAGAGGGATTAATGCCAATTGAATTCAGTACGTTCATCGTAGCTAATGCTTTAGAGGAGTTGCGTCTGATCAGTTCATCTGAGTCTAGGTAACCCCCCTGGTTTAAATGGTACACCTAGATAAGCAAAAGAGGTTACTTGTGGCAGGACTCGGTTATAAATGGTATATGGTATAGGCTCCAGCTGATTGTCCAATATGACACATTTAGAGGGGTTCCATCGGTACCCCATTTGTAGGCTATGCTCTTCACACTTACGTAGCAGGCTAGTCATAGTCGTACGTTCAGCTATTAGCACCACGTCATCTGCATAGAGTAAGCAGTTTAGGAGCGGTATCGTTTCTAATGGCGACATGTCAGTGGTGATGGCCTGGGATCGTAATTGGGCTGGAAGCTGATTTATATAGACGGAATAGAGATACGGTGAGAGGATAGAGCCTTGAAGCACGCCTGTTTTCGGGTGAAAACGACGAGAGGTCGTATTAGAGAGAAGGATTTCGATTTGCACATCGTCAAAAAGGCAACGTAACAGGTTGAGCATGGGAGATGAGACGTAGCGGCTCAGAGTGTCCCATACGAAACTGCGATTGACTGTGTCATATGCGGACTTGATGTCAAGAAATGCTAAGACAAGCTTGACCTGGTAGTTTGTACGCAGTATGTGACTAATTTCTGTGAGGCACAAAGCCTGATCTAATGCGCTGCGGGATTCTCTAAAGCCACCTTGGGCTATATCAAGAGATGGCCCGTCGGTTTGTAGAATGTGCTGGATGCAGCGTTCCAAGATCTTTCTAAAGATAGTGGTCAGACTAATTGGACGGTAATTACCTGGATCTGATGGTGAGCCTTTCTTGTATATGGGTATCACCTGGGCAATGCGCCATGTCTATGGGACATATGACCAAGCCCAGCACATATGGAAGAAGTGAAAGAGAATAAGTGCTAGCAGATGAGATATTGGTTGGAGCATTTCATTTCGCAGGTGATCGATCCCAGGTGCTTTCTTGACTGGTAGGGAACAGATAGCGAGGTTAATATCGTCCCTGGTGAACGGGCAATCTATTTCAAAAGGTAAAATAGGGGTGTCGATTTCGTAAAGTTGGAGGTTTTTAAGAAGATCACCTGAGAAAGTAATTCCCAAGTAGGAAGCCATTATATCAGCTGCATGCTGTGGGCCCTCTGGAGTGGAGAAAGTGGGTTTCAAAGTTCGGTTCTTGCGAATACGGCTAAGCTTAGATATTGCCTTGGTATAATGGATCTCATAGTTATAGCTCTATAGCTACTACCGCAGCTGGTACAACGGAAAAGAGCTAGCAGGGGTTCTGCCTTAATGTGGCCGTTTCGTCGAAAGAGACCCTGTTTCTCACAGTGAGGGCATTTTAAGACCTTACGGTGTTGTTCGAACTGCGCAATCAATTCAGTAGTTTCCTCTTGGGTAAGAACATTTGATATGCTTAGTGTATTGTTTTGGTTGATAGAGCCAGGTGGCATACTTAGAGACGTTTTATTATCAGAGTATTGGCTCCATTTTTTTTTTTTTTTTTTTTGTAAAAAGTATTGGTTTTATAAATTAGCACAATAATTTTTGTTTAAACGTTATATTTTATTAAAGGTCCAGTTGAGCGCTAAAAATAAAGCAAATAAGTGTCCGTCCGGACCAGGTCAATCCATTAGGATGTCGATGTTATGAAAAAAAAACCCCCTTCGGGTTCAAGGGTAAAAAATGAGAAAGAAAAGTAGGATGCATAAAGAGACATACGAAGTTAGTTGAATTGTTTCAGCCATTCAATTAATTTTTGGCCATGAGGTGTCTTGCATGGGATGGTAAGGGCAGGGTTTGGGAGCTCCACCTGGCAACCAACCAAGGCGCCATCGTATACATCGACTTCTTTCTTCATGAGTCATTGGTAGCCACAAGATAGGGTCGAGAGTGATTGTTGGTCGACAGCTGGATAGTAGTCTGGAGTTCTTACCTTGGATCTGTTTTTCAAGGTTAGAGTAGAGGAATTTCTTTTTTATTGCTCTAAAGCCTCGGGTATCTAAGTCGGCTATTTTCGGCGGCATCAATTTCCACAGAGCAGTTTTTGATAGTTTATACCATTGATGACCTCTGGTGTACTGTATATGTGGCATTAAGCGATACAGCAGTGTGTCCTCAGGTAAAGATAATGAATGAAAGAGGAATTGGGCTTGCAAGATAGCTACTCTTTCTCTCATTGTGGGTATCTTAGCCAAATGGAGCATCACCTTGGTGGAAGTTTTTCTAGACGCGCCATAGATCTTACATATGCATTTGTCTTGTACCTCCTCTAAATATTTCAGCTGAGTATGATTGAAGCAGTTGATAGTTATGCCATATTCCATTTGTGGCCGAACTATTTGAGCATAAAATCGGGAGTATAGGAGCTTGGAGAATCCAGATGGGTTTACTCCAATAGAAGATAGGACATTCATCGTAGACATGGCTTTGAAAATATTGCTTTGTACAAGCTTCTCCGGATCAAGGTGGCCGCCTGGTTTGAAGGGTATTCCTAGGTAAGTAAAAGTTGTTGCTTGCGGTAGAACTTGGTCATAGATAGCATATTATACTGTCTGTGGTTGGTTATCCAAAATGACACATTTTGAAGGATTCCACCGGTATCCCATTTGTATACTATGTTCTTCGCATTTTCGTAGTAGGTCAACCATTGTTGATTGTTGGCTATCAAAACCACATCGTCCGCGTAAAGTAAGCAATTCAAGAGTGGTGCTAAATATAATGGGGGTGTATCATCCTCTATAGCCTGATGGTGTAGGTATACCGGAAGTTGATTTATATATACCGAGTAAAGGTAGGGCGAGAGGATGGATCCTTGGAGTACTCCAGTCTTTGGATGGAAACGCCTAGAAGTTGCATTTGAGAGGAGCATTTCTATCTGGACTTCATCAAACAAGTTGCGTAGGAGACCTAGGAATGGAGGTGATATATAAGGCTGTAAGCCCTCCCATATATAGTTCCTGTCGACAGTATCATAGGCGGATTTTATATCCAGAAAGGCTATTATGGGCTTGGTCTGATAATGTGAACGCAGTATATGGCAGATTTCTGCAAGGCAAAGAGCTTGATCTATCGCACCACGGGATTCTCTGAAATCGCCTTGTGCAATGTCAAGTGGGTATCCGTTAGTTTGCAACCTATATTGTATGCAACGTTCCAAGATCTTTCCAAAGATAAAAGTTAGACTGATAGGTCGGTAGTTACTCGGTTCGTTAGTGGAGCCTTTTTTATATATCGGGACAACTTGAGCAACACGCCAAGATTGTGGAGTGTAAGACCACATCGAGCATAAACGGAAGAGCGAAAGAAGGAGCGGTGCCAGCAGATGTTGTATAGGTTGTAACATTTCATTCCTGAGGTGATCTACGCCGGGTGCTTTCTTTGTTGGTAAGTTTCTAATGGTTTCTTGTATATCCTCTGCAGTAATTGGGCACTCTATCTCAAAGGGCAGAATTGGATTATGAATATTGTTTCTTTGTACTTCCCTTAGTAGTTGTCCCGAAAAGATATTCTCTAGATGTGAAGCCATTATATCTGCAGCATGCTGAGGACCTTGAGGTGTAGAAAATGTTGGTCGTAGGGTGCGATGGTTACGGATACGACTGAGTTTAGAAATAGCTTTTGTGTACTCTCCAATTGCCATCTGATGACAGAACCTACGCCAGTTTTCTCGACGTCTTTGGTGAATAAGACGCTTCAGTGTTGCACGTGCTTGTTTGTGTTGTAACCAGAAATGGAGTTTATTCAGACCGTATGCTTTACGCCATTTCCTATAGTAGTATTCTTTAGTCTCGTATGCTTGTCTCATTTCCGCTGTCCAAAAGTCCTTTAATGGGTCAGTTTGTTGGCCTATACGTCCACAGATGTTATCCAGTGATATATATACTGCTTGGAAAATGTCATCATTTAGTTTTTCAATAAAATCTCTTGCTGACTGTTGATTATGAGGCTGTTGTTTGTTGTTTTCGATCGACATTGATATGTTGTTGGCTGCATTTTGAAAACTTTGAATATATTGATTTCTTGTTTTAGCATCCTGCAACTTTGTGAGTTTCCAAGTGGTACGTGGTTGTTGACTGTGGGTTTCTGGTAATATGCTGGGATGATATGAGAAAGACATCATCTTGTGTGCAGAATCCAAAGAGAGATCTTCCCGTATTGTTAGAGACGGGTTACATAGTTCAGTATCGCTCATGAAGAAATTTATAATGCTGCTACCTTGGTGTGCTATAAAAGTGGGTTTTCCATATGCAAGGCGTTGGTTCCATAAGATGAAATTGTGTTCTTGTAACCATCTATATATCGTATTTCCTCTGGGGTTTGTAGAGTTATCTCCAGTATAAGATCCCATTCTTGCATTAAAGTCGCCACATAGGATGGTATGCTTGACATCGGGCGCTGTATGTGGTAAGGAATCCAGGACCTGACTGACGACTTGATTGTCGAGCGAGGGAGGAAGATAAACACAATGTACAAGAGTGTCTGCAATAATGAAGGAGAGTTTGTATTGGGAAAGCGACGTGTCATCGTCGTTCGGTAGGTGATGAACATGATATGGACAGGTTGGGTTGATAAGAAGACTGATACCTTGATGACCCTTAGTAGCTAGGGGTAGTAGTTTGATACCATATGTGTGAAATTGTTTCCAGTGAGTAGGGTATTTGTTAGGTGGCAAAAGCCAAGTTTCAGTAATAAGAAGAACCGAGGAAGATTGGGCAAGATGAAGTATTGGCGATAAGGCCTGTTTTGCTAGGTCTGTGGCATTGAAGAGAGTAATAGTGATTGGACTCATATGGAGGTTGTATCATCCATAGGAGCCGTGGCTTGGTTTATGTCCTTAGTTTCTTCGAAGATGCTCATATGATCATCATCGGAAAAAAATATGTCGATATCTTGCTGTCTGTTTATTGTTCGTGTCGGCAAAGTTTCTTGTAAAAGTTGTTTGCTGATCCAGCCCTTTGAATAAAAGTATCGGGCAACGGCAAATTTGACTGGGGTTCGAATGTATTGTAGAGCTCTTTCAATACGGTTACAGTGGTGCATAAAAGCAAGATCTTTTCGCTCTGCAGGGGTGCGATCAGCATATTTTGGATCACGAAGCACTTGGGGATCGCAAGGGTTAAAGTCCTCTTTGATGGTTACTTTGAAGCGTTGTAGTTGTTGTCGGAGCTCGTCTTCATAGTCATTGTGGATCAAAAGGGCGACAATGTTACGATTAGGGTAGTGTATGTCAATGATACGGTTGTTATTAATATCCACTTTGCGCAAGCGAGAGCGGATCTGTCCAATGGGTACCCTAGCCTTTGTAGGCAAGCAGATATATTTAAATCCTTGGTTGGTAGAAGGTGGCTGTAACAGACGTGCAGCCGCTTCTTGTCGTTGTAGTCGTCGTTGTTGTCGTTGAGCGGTCAATTGATCTTTAATTTGCTGAAGTTTTTCAGGTTGGTGCCATGGAGTTGATTGTAAAAGTGCTGTTGCAGCGTTCTGAAGAGGAGGGAACTCGGAAGGGTTCAAGTGGTTTGTGGGATTCGAGACGTTGCTCTGTTGATTTAGTTGTTCCTGGAGGTGTGCTGTCTGGACTCGAAGTCGTTCAATTTCAGTTCTTGCGGAAGCTAATTCTTTTGTTAGTAGTTGGATCATGTTAAGGAGAGACTGTGGATCGGCTTAGCTGTTGTCGATTTGTGTCACTTGGGATGACGTAGCGCCTTGGAAAGATCCAGAAAATTCAGGATTCATCGATGTTTGTGTGCTTGCAGGAGTAGGCTGTATGGAATTAACAATGTTCAACATAGTTTTGGCTCGGAAGCTGCTGCCACAACCATTACAACGGAAAATAGGTTGTGGAGGCTCAGATTTATTAGAGCCGTTTCGGCGGAAAATACCCTTTTTTTCGCAATTAGGACATCTCAGAGATTTGCGATGGATCTCGAAATGAGAAAGTAAATAATCAATTTCATCCTGTGATAGGATATTATTAAGGTTTTGCATGTTATTGTCGTTATTATTATCAGGTTTAGTAGAGCCTGGAGGCATAGTTAATGTTCTTTTAATGTTTTATTGTTGTTCGTAGTGTGTGTAACGTATAAATTCACGAAAGAGCGTCCCATTTATTTTTGAGAAAACGCCAAATTCCATAGGTTTGACTGTATTAAATTCATACCTTTGACTAAAAAAATATACTTTTTTGTACTCAGATTGTATTTTATATTAAAATATCCTTTTTTCTTTTCTTTTGCTATGAAAGTAAACGTTCCTTTAATTTGCTTAGTTAAAAAATGGGGAGTGGGTCCATTCCGAATTCCGTGTGTAACAAATGTCATGCAGAAAGGTTTTAACCTACCCCTATTGTTCACGACACAGAATAAAAAAGTTTTCTAGATCGATTTTAACATTGTAACTCTAAGCTACTCCTTGGCAAACATTCAACCTTACTTTATAACAATAATTGTTAAGGAAAAAACAGATGGAATAATCAATGGACACTCTTCTTATTTTGTATTTACTTTTTCTTCATATGCAAATCCGGGTTTTTTTTGTGTTACTATTTGGGGCTGGTGCTAAAGAAAATACTTTTTTTATACATGAACTGTAGATAAGCAGCTTTGTAAGGTAATCTTACGATATTTAGACAAAGGATTAGACAATATTGTCAATGATAGCATTTTCTTTTGTAAAATATGATGATCAACGACCTTTAATAATCATTTTCTTTAAACTGAGTTCAATGATATGAATACCGTATTGTGATTCTTTCCATGGATGAAAATTTAAATGTTTATTAAAGCTCTTCAAAGAGTATAAGGATTCAAAAATGATGCAGACTTACAAAGCATTGACTTGTCACGGAAAGATAAGGACAGTTAGCATAAGAAATTGTAAGTCGATATTTTTTATAGTTCTTTCTAGATTTGATTGATGATAATCCCGTTCAAGATAGGAGTCTATCCAAAGAATTGTAATTGTTGAGTTTTCAATCTTGATTTAAAATGAATCAATTAGGGCTGGTTTTGAGACACTCTAGAATAAAAACAAAGACTAAATTATTTTTTTTATTGGACAAATGTAGTAAATTCAATAATACGAAGTAAGTTTCTTTTTAGAAATTATAAAATATTTACATAGTTCTTTCTGCTCTTAAGCATAAAGTTATAAACGAAGCTTATAATCTTCTTGTTGTAATGGATTACCACAAAAGTCCTAAAATATGCCGTTCAAATTTAAGCCATAGGTGTAAATTGTTAAAAATCAAAAACGAAGTGTTTCATTCAATAAATAAAATAGATAACACTAACTATACTTTACTGAGGGGTCAAATAACTTTTTAATTTAGAAATAAATATTTCATTATCTTTATTTATAAAATATAATAGGAGCCACAAGTCTAAGAGCGGTGTGAACCAAAAGAAGCAGAGTGTAAGAGATTGAATATGCCAGTCAAGATGTACTTTATAAGAAGATTTCTTTCCGCTTTCCATCACTTTCTATGGATTTTTGCCTTATTTGAAAAAGTATCCACAACACCAGGTCTGAACATGCCTACTGTAAAGCAGTTACAAGCAGAACTTGCTGCAGCCAAGGCCGAAATCAATCGACTACAGCAATATAACGCCTCCCTTCTTGAGCAGTTAGCTCAGGCGCCATTCACCACTGTACCTACGCGTGTCTCTACTGCTACCGCTTCCTGTCCACCTGCTTCCCTTTCGTCACTGCAACTTAAACCATCTACCAAACGCCCCCCATCTCCAGAGCTTGAATCTGCTCCCCTCCAAAAAGTTTCCAAACCTAAATATGCTCCACCACATCCCAGCCAAACGGCTGCTGCTCGCACTTTCAGCCCCCCTTCCACCAACCAAGGGTTTAAATACCTTTATCTCCCTATACAACGCTGCCTTCTCATTCGCCAAAGACGTTCCCTACTTCGATGATTGCCTATCAACAGCAATCGTGTCCTGGATATTCACTATCCCGACTGTCATCTCGTTGCCCTCCTCATCCATAACGACTATGAAGCTGAAGTCTGCTCCCAATTAGAAAAATTTGAAACCTTCTTACGTGATAATCACGATCCTCTGGATCCAAACAACCTTCGAAACCCTGACTATGACAACTTCAATCAAGATGAAAAGTAGTGCGTCGTATGGGGCGTCTTCACTCAATGTCGTATTTACCCCATTAAATACTTATTATTCGTATGAGATTACTCAAATCTTATATAAAAAATAACAAGTACTGAATACATAATATTATATATTACATATTCTCTAAGACTCATTTACAATATTAACCATATACAATATTTATATTATTCAAGTTCAATACTAAAATTGACCTTGAGCACACTTCGGTCCCTGAATAATTTTATTTCCTATATAAAGGCGTAGTTTGATTAAATGGGTTCTCTCTCTCGTCTTGAAATCTAATAAAGAGGTTACATAGAGACTCATTCACTAGTTTTCAAGTACTATCTCCTTTTAATTCTCAAATTTTTATCTGCAAATATCTCACTCAACGCGTAATTCGTGCTATCCGTCGCCTCAAAGGCCCTGTCCAGCGCGCTGTTGCCCGCTTTTTCGTTGACAAAAGCATTCTGGCTACCATTGTACTCAATGAGCTCTTTCCAGCCAGACAGACTTGAGCTCAACTTTTATTTTATCATATGATTTCCTTTCTTGAGGCCCATTTTCCAAACGGTGATTTATTCACAAGTTACTTCTTACTCCCCCTCTGTCCTTTTCTTTTTTTGCTCTTGTTCCCATAAAGGATTTCTTTTAACTTCTTTTACGTCTCACTTGATCTGGCTTGGACAATTATGGTGTCTTGAAACGCCGCGTGCTCATTTAAGCCTTCAAATAAATGTATTATTTAAACATGCTTTATAAGATAAGGAAAGTGAAACATGTCAATATAATAATGTCAACATTTGACGCTTTAGCGTATACCAAATCATAGTTTCAGTTTTATAGCTAGATCACAATATTCCGCAAAATAAAATAAAAATATCAATCCTTTATCAAGGTTTTCCTCATAAGAAAAATTCGGAATGGTACGGTTACTACATATTAAACTCGAAATTTATAAATCAAAAAGATATGGCTTATCTTTTCTTTTGTAATTTAAATCATATCAAGAGATTTCAAAAATCCTTCACTAGCTCTTACAACTTGCTTAAAGTTGTGTTCAAATCCATCGTCACCTCCATAATAAGGATCTTCAATGATTAATTTCTCCTTCAAGGATCATATTCGCCAAATAGTTTGATGACTGCAATGGAACCAGAAGGCGCCATGCTCTATTTATGATCAATCTTCAACTTCATTAAAGACTTTTATGATTTACCTTTAAGTCTCTCAAATTGGATTTGTCCATACAAAGAACATAATCAAAGCGATCAAAATCTTGTTTGGATACTTTTCTAGCACGATGGTTGACAGGCACGCCATGAGAACGACAACAGGCAGAGCTACGGCTATCAGGTTGTTCTCCAACCTATTGTAAGTTAAATAAAGTGAACAAACACTTGTATGTATTGTTTACGTGGTAAGCAGCTGTTCCTGCAGAATCAATCTTGCTGAAACGATCTTGCAAATTATTTTTTTTAACAATGTGAGTGAACACGGCCTCAGCCATAGGTGAACGACAAATGTTGCCTTGAACAAGTTTAATAATTATGAACTTGAATAAAAACAAAAGATGAATTACCTAAGCAAACAAATAAAACACTCACAGATTCTGTTGTCATTAGGTTAATAGAGTAAAAACAGGAGAAAAAGGAAGTGACTCAACAGTTACTTTAAAAACTCAGCTTTTATGTCAAATAGGATATCTTTTTATTTTTTTTTTGCAAAAGTTCAGATCTCGTCATATATTTCCCAAGCAAACACTGTTCCTTACTGTAGTTGATTCAAAAGATTTGAATATGAATTATCCTCAATTTTTATGATTTCTAATTTCGAATGTTTATAAGGCACTTCTGATTTCATGAATAAACCTTTACATTTATTTCTTATGAGAATAATCCAGGGTTTTCCTGAGGTGGTGAATATTGTCAAATATCTGCATAATACATATGAATGACGATTCTATTCATTTAAAAATTATTTTTTTGTTGAAGTCAATGATACAGCAAAGCTCTTTTGGGACTTGAAAAAATACTTTGACAGTCACTCATTTCTCTCTTTTTCTTTATTTCAATTTTTTTTTTCTTTTTTTGTAGTTTTTAATGGGTATAAGTGCTAAAAAGCAAAAGACAATCAAAAAAACTGTTCATGGTTATTGTATTGGCTTTGGATTTCGGCCTCCATTTCAAGTTATTCTAGACGGTGAATTTTGTCGTGCAGCTTTAGAAAAACAAGTTTATGTGAAAGATGCTCTTCCAGAACTTTTGGGTGGTTTAACACGTATAGGTATTTGTGCCGTAAACAAAAACTCTTTATTTATCTAAAAATCATATATAGTGGTTACGGACTGTATCTTGCAAGATATCAAATCAAAAGGACATGATTATACCAACGCACTTGTATTGGCCAAAAAATTCGAGTCTCGCAAGTGTCCTCATCAAAAGACGAGCCTTGTGTCAGCTAAGGATTGTATTCTCGACCTCGTATCAACCAATAATCCAGAGCATTTTTTTGTAGCTAGCGGCAATGCTCAGCTGAAAAACGCTATTCGAAAAATACCAGGTGTGCCTGTGGTGATTGTTAATACAAGAAAGAAAGGTTTAGGATTAGAAGAAATGACGGGTAAAACAAAGAGAGCCATGAAGGATCATGAGGAGGATAAAGTGAAACCATTGGATAAAGAGACAGCAAAGTTAAAGAGAGCTTTGATGGGTGACCAAGAAGAACAAAAACCAAGGCCAAAGAAAAGAAAAATAAAGGGCGTAAACCCATTGGCAATGAAGAAGAAAAAAAAGAAAACGCCACCTCCGCCTAAAAAGAAGGAAATAAAAGAATAATAAACATTATATTTTATTATGGAAATCTAGAATTAAAAAAACTTTTTAAATATTATTTACGTCCTCCTATGCGAGAAAGAACAAAGACACCTGCAATCACAACACCCAAAAAAGTAATAGCAGCAGGTAATACTAAATCTTGAGGAATACCCAAAACGTCTTTAGTTTTTGCTTCTGGTTCTTCATCATCATCTGAAGATGTCTCAATTTTCTTTTTTAAACTATGTCTCTTTTTACTCTTTATGCTTTCAATTACTGATTCTTCTTCTTGAACTTCTTGCTCAGGTTCTTTGATTGCTTCCACCACAGGCTGAGGTTCTTCATGTTCAATTTCGGTAGGAATAGGGGTAACAGGGACCACTGGAGCAGCAGTATCATTAATAAATAGTTTGACACGATCTTGACCCATCTTGCGTGCCAATTTGACAGCATCCTGAACATCGGCGTCTGAAGTCATCAAAACATGATCATCTTCATCATCTAAATAAGATATACTAAGCCAAGACTCCACTGGTTCGTTATCCTCTGTCACACCAAGATAATCCAAATGCTCGCCAGCTACCTTTTGATGAATAGATTTCAAGAGCGAACTGTAACTATCCGAGGAACAAGCAATTCTGTGGGTTTTGCCACTGGTAGTTGTAAACTTGAAGGAAAAGGTGCCCTGAGCATTTTCCTTAATAGAAAACTGATGTTGTGTCGTTTCATCTGATGTAGAGCATTCTTCATTATTTGCCACCATGCTCGCAGACTCATTAGGTGTAATTTCTGAAAAGCCCTGAAGCTGAGAAAAGGATGTTGAAGGCTCAGGAGAGATGATTTGATTGCTGTGATGGTTATTGCTGTGAGTTGCAGAAAGCAATTGCGAATCAGATAGTTGTGATTCGGTATCGTTGTTATCCGTGGCACCAAAACTGTCCCAGAATCGGGACCACATGGGTCCTTCACCGTCATTACCCTGAATACTGTTGATTTGCTCCAGTGTAGCATATGTTAGTTTCAAAACATCCACCATACCCACCACATCACCTTCTTCAACGATTGGAAGGTTCAAGTAATGTCCATCTACATACGTTTTATAAGTTTCTCCTCTCCATCTCATTTATGATTTTTACCATGCATCTTTCTTAAGGCGTCCATGATACTCATTTGAGCAGGAGCTGTATCAGGATGAGGCGTCATCACACGCACTACCGAACAATTTTCTGGATTCAACCCTGGTGCAATCACACGCAAGACAACATCCTTAGTGGTAAAGATACCCGCCAAACCTTCTCGATCAGTAACCAATACTGCAGTCGTATGATACTCCTTCATCATTCGTGCCACCTCACGTACGTTGGTCTTGACATTGACTTCAGGAGGTGCATGTCCATCAAGTACAGTACTAAGATCAGGGCATTCCATTTTGTCACGCAATGCTTCCATGTATTGAACGAGCTGAATAGGGCTGTTATTCCATTCTTTCTCAACGCCCTCCAAAGCATCATATAATTTACGAGATGAACCAAAGGCCCTTTCCATCTTGTCCAAGGCTTCGTACAAGCATTTGGTAATATCCAATAAGCCAAAAATATCACCTTCTTCATTACATACCGGCTATATACATAACGTTAGAACATGTATCGTATGCAAGCTCATGTACTTACTAAGTGACGGAAACCACGAGAAACCATTAGATTAAGAGCATCCGTAGCTGAAGTATCTGAGGTAACACACATTGGCCCTTTCGTCATGATTTTTGCCACAGTTGTATTTCTAATGGATAATTTGATTTTTTTTATAAAAAAAAAAGCATTGCTTTCTATCATCTCTTTGTTTACCTAGCATCTAATGATTCGGCCACAACACGATAAGCTAAATCTTTAGCAGTGAAAATACCACTTAAATGCTCTTCATCGTCCACAACCAACACACAGTCACTTCTTTTAGCAGCCAAGAGTTGGGCAGCCTCAATCACTAACATGTTTTCCTTGACTGTTAATGCTTGAGAAGGTCGAAGGGCTGAAACTGTGCCTGCAATTTTTCGCGTTTGCCGCACCTTTTTGTTTGAACCTGATTTCTTTTTAGAAAGCTCTTGTTCAAGTTTCTTTCGGATGGCCTGTTCATGGAGTTAGCAAAAAAAAAAAAACTATTGTTAACAACATACCTCGTCTCTTTTGCTTTGACGTTGTCTACTTCCATTGTTTACAGAGTCAATCGAATAAGATTCTGTTCGAGAAGGAGTTACAGAAGGAATTCGTGAACCAGCTGCTCTCTTGGTTGACATTTTAACAAGTGAAAAAAAAAAAAAAAAAAAAAGGACCCTTGGTAGATTGTATATACAGTCAGTATAATAGATTTTGTCGGTTCACAAAAAACTATTGGCTGTTACAAAGAAGGTAGTTGTCGCTTGATGAAAATTTTCATGTCGTTAAATAAAATTTCATTTATCGGTTCCTGGTGAAGCGTACTGTCATTTCAAGTTAAAGTAAATTGTTGGTTCCAGCATACTGAATTAGCGTTAAAAATATACGTTTTATTTCTAAGAAAAAAATTAGAGTGGAGTTTTAGTATAAAAATCATAATTTGCCGTTTAGAATAGCTACAAAAGCTATAAAAATCGCTGGAGAACTTCGTTACAAGTATCGGCAATTATAGATGGCAAATTTTCTTTTGTCATTAAGCATTGTTTCATTTTTCCTTTTACAGATGATAACAATTGCTCTATAGGATTCAGCTCAGGAGAATGTGGTGACAGATACATTACTGTATAGCCCCTCTGCTTTCAATTTTACGTATCATTGGCTTTGGGTTTTTAGTTTTTAGCTGTTTAGGTTTTTTTTTTTTTCTATAGCTAAATAAATCTGCTGGCTTGTTACTGTTTCAAGAATAAGGTTAGGATCTGTAACCTTTATCAAAACATCATCCATTGGATCAAAAACTTTATCTCCATGTTCTTCATCTAGGAAATGTCGTAATGAGTGACCGCTGA
This sequence comes from Rhizopus delemar RA 99-880, assembly GCF_000149305.1. NCBI lineage: Eukaryota > Fungi > Mucoromycota > Mucoromycetes > Mucorales > Rhizopodaceae > Rhizopus > Rhizopus delemar. The sequence continues at coordinate 136,123 of NW_027137855.1, read as the reverse complement.
AATATATATATATATGTGTATATATATTAAATTGTGAGTGTAACAGTAAATAGAAAGGAAAATTCTACTCCAAAGAAAGAGAGAGCTCGTTACAGAAGGTTACAATTAGTTTAGAGGCATCAGAAGACACAGATAAGAAGGAAAAAGGAGTGGAGACATAGATCAGCCGCCAATGAGCGTGCCAAAGGACAAGAAGAACGCTGCTAAACACCACAGAAGGAGGAAAATGAATCTCAAAAAAGAAAGCCTTTGAGATAATAATAAAAAAAAACAGTGTAAGTAAAAGACTGGGGAAGATGGTTTCCCACATTACGAGGTGGAGAAGTTTAAATACCACCTACCTTTCAGCACATTATACTTTTTTTTTTGAAAAGTGCAAGAGAACTCCTGAGGAGTTGGACGACAGAAAGCTTGAATAGGATACATATAATGATGCCATCTCACCCATCTCAGCCCCTAATGGACAATATTTTCCAAAGATCCATAATCTATTTAAAACGTTCTGGTATTGCGGTTACTGTATAATGAAATTTTTATTTTTATTTTTAAAATTCAATCTTTCTATCCTTATTCATGTAATAAGCAATTGTTTCATCTGTAATAGCACTTCTTCTTTCTTGGAATTCACCAACGAATTTTTGCAAGACTTCAATACATCTCTTTTTTAATTCACCCGTCATCAATTCACCCGATTTATATGCCTAAATTGTAACAATGATTAAAGCTGTCTTTTTCTTAATGAATAACTTACATCGTGAATACGTTTTAGTTCTTCATCATCTTCCAAAAAGAAGGAAAGATATTGGTATGCAACATCCACATCAGGATTACCACCATTGGCTTTGTGTTCTTCCAAGGTAGCTCCACCACCTGAGAAGGCGTGTTTGTTGATCTTGTTCTTGATCTGTTTAGGTGTATCGGTCATAAAGATGGCAGATGTATCAACAGATGCACTCATCTTTGTTTGAGGACCTTGAAGGGCAGGGAAGAATTTAGCATGAATCAAACTAGGTTTAGGATATTTCAAACGTTTAGCCACATCACGCGTTAAACGGAAATAAGGATCTTGATCAATAGCACAAGGAATTAAACAAGGAATATCGGATCTATCACCAAAAATTTGAGGGAAGGAATTGGAGAAGGAAGGAGCGGCTTGAACAGACACAAAGTGAGCCTTACCCACATTATCACTTTAAATGGACGTTAGCGCTTACATGCTTACATATGAACATTTTAATTTGGATGATTACCTATCGTTGAAGCCAAAAGTGGCCTTGGATTGGTTGAGAGTAATACAGCGAGAGATCTTAACGATGTTATGATAGAATGGACCACTTTTTGATATCATGAGTACACCTTCTCTTTTCTTTTCTCTTGGCTTACCTAACATAATCAAAGTCGGAGAAAATAAAGGTCTTTTCAGGATTGAATCCGAATGCAATGATATCCTTTGCATTATCCTTTGAAAATTGTCTACACATATCAACTGTTAAATTGGACTTGAATAAGAATTTCTCGTCATCAGTCAATTGAATAACAAGCGGTACATCAAACACTTCTTGTAACCATCTAAAATGAAACACAATGAATTCGAAGCGTACATGTTTTATATGATTCGTACTTACTGACAAAACACAAAGGGAACCATGTGGCCCATATGCATAGAGTTACTAGAAGGTCCACGTCCTGTATACAAAAAGAAGGGTTCCTTTTTTTCAAATCGATCCAAGATTTTCTCAAGTTCTCTACAATGAACGTTTTAGGAGAAGAAAAAATGGCTATCATAATAATATTACCTGTGAGAAAAGAAGGTGCCTCTTCTTAAAAAGATGTGAGGTTTACGTCCAGTTAATTTTTCAAACCGCTCCAATAAAGCATCGTCAATAGCTCGAGTACCAAACTGCTCAAGCAACTTGTTGTAATCGATAGCTTGCTGAACACCATCAACCACAGCACCTTCTACTTCCCAAGGTGTTACGTTTTGCGAGACTGAAGTCTTCACTACTTTTTCATCTTCAATTTTTAAATTGGCCACACCACTTGTTAAGTCTGTCATCTTTGTAGAAAGAAAAAAAAAAGATATTTTTTTGTTTGGTGTGCCCCTTGTATCAAATTTGATATCCGCTTTCCCTATCTAAAGTGGCTTTTTCTTGTTCTCTTTTCCTTCTACATGTCACTCTTCAATAGTCTTGTTCGTTCAAGTATACATCGTTCACCTTGTCAATTGCTAGCCAAAAGATATTACAAGCTTAGCGTTGGATCGATTCGAAAAGGCCAAGTTGTTCAATTCAAAGACAAGGCATGGAAAGTGTTGAATAGAGATCATGTTTCGTCTGGTCGAGGTGGTGCTGTTGTTAAGGTATATTTATATTTGAATAAGCACTCTTTAATATTTGTATTAGATGGAACTTCAAGATATTTTATCCAGTACAAAAACAAATGAACGTTTTAAATCTGGTGATTCTTTAGAAAGTAATTCAATAACCTGTCAATCTCGTTTTTATTCACCATTGCTATGTAGTTTTGAATTTATCAGATGAAGCCTATCAATATTTATATACCATTGACGATCAAATACATTTATTAAATCTGGAAACTTTTGAAGAAATTGAGATGCCCTCATCCGCTTGTGAAGGAGGTGAACGTTCTGTATCCATGCTGGAAGGTAAAAGATATCTTGCCTTTTCTCTCGTTTGTTTAATATCTTTTTTTATGGGATAGATGCTATGCCTATTGCTGTTAGCTTTCTTACTACACCTGAAAAGGGTCGACAACCTTGTACGTTTAAATTACCTTCCAACTACTCATTCACTGTTCAATCCGTGGTGGAACGTGCAGGTCAAGCAGCCAAGGGAACTGTTTATAAGACAGCTACTTTAACCAATGGATCAAAATTACAAGTACCTGAATTTGTTCATGAAGGAGATAGAATTATTGTGGATATCGAAAGTATGAAATACATGAAGCGTGAATTATAATAAATAAGGGAGAAAACTTTCTGATAAAATGGAAGCTTAGAACTTTTAAAATGTGAAAAGCTTCATTGGTCCATTGAGAAAATAAAGGCAGCAATTAGGAATGACCTTTTTTTGTAACACATCTTATTATAGCTTAAAAATAATAATGCCGATAGATGTTCATTTGACCTCTTGAAGATTTCAATAATTCTGAGAAGCAAGTAGCCGAGGCTTATACCAGCTTCATGTCAATCATGCGTAGAATGATTGATGATGAAGTAGATAACGAACAAAATACTTCTGAAAAGAACGAAAAATCAAAAGACTAGGTTTTGCCAAAAGCTTTGCAAGTAATATTACAACAGATAATAATTCCAAAAAGTTAATATCTTACAGATCATAATATACTGACAAGCAAATTGTCGATTTTATTTCTTCGATAATTAAGATGGTTCCCATAAAGGATGCCGCATTAAGAACAGGCATTATACTTTCTACCAAATATCATTTTCGAAAGATGTGGAATGAAATCAAGAAGTTACTAAGAAGAAGAAAAGAAATCGTACCAAAAAGGATGTGTTGAAAGTGAAGCGCACATTTTTTACGTAAAGGTCGCAGCGCTGAAGATTGGTGTCAAAGAGAGCACTGATCGTACATGGTGGAGCAACTATCTAAAAGTTCCAGATTCTTTTGTTATTAGAAAAAAAAAAAAAAGACTGATCACATCAACAAGTCGAAATCTTTGTTGCAAGAAAAGCACAAATTGCAACTGTAAAATAAGTACTCTCAAGAGTATAAAGTACTACTGTTAATGAGCTGGCCTCTTACTTTAAAGATCTTGAAGTTAAGAAATCGAGGAGTCACGAACTCATAAACTCATGAAAGAAGAATGCTATGTCACGTTTAAGCGAGTTTTTTTTTTTTTTTTTGCTCAGAAAAGAGAAGTAGCCATGAGAACCTCGTCTTGCGACTTGAATGGATACAGAAATGGAATAAGACCGATCTCTACTAAGAGCCACATATTCATTAATGGGTCAGAGTTTGATATCAACTTGAGATCTAGTTGAAAATTCTTTGACAAGGGCACCTCTGCTCTCAACCATCGGTTGTATTACATCAATTAATGTAATAAATGTAAGTATCAGAGAACACCCAAAAACGCTCAAAATCAGAAAAATAATAGCTGTCTCTCCTAGAAACACCACTACATATAAGTCATTATGTGAAATTCGTTAGTGACACCTTTGGTATAATGGACAAGTGCAAAGACATGAGAGGATTTTACTGCATAGTGGGCAATGTCCAATAAATGCTTCGAAAGAAATCGAGGCAACAATCAAAGGAAGAAACAGAAACTACAAATAGGTTTATCTTTCTCTGTATTGGCCAGCACTTAATCCAATTGAGCAACTTTGGGCATTGATCAAAGGAGAAGTTAGACGTCATAAGTTAGAAGACACTGAAAATCTTGAAGAAAGAATCAACGATGCCTCTTTTGCAATTCCAATTGTTCATCTTCAGAACATCATTCAGCGCTTTAAGAATCAATTCAACAAATACCTGAATATGGTTCCAATCTAAAGAATAAAAAATAGCGCTATTTCTTAATAACGCGTGAAGTTCTATTTTTCACTGAACTTGTATTGAAACTTAGCTAATCTGGTCTACGAAATTAGCTTCTATAAGTCTGTTTTCAATGACTATAACAATTTAAAAAAGCGCAAAACTTTGTTTAGATAACCGATATGTCTTATTTTTTTTTTTTTTTTTTTTTTTTTTTTTTTGCCCAATGATTGAATTCGGTCCCCTTTTTTTACAAGAGAAGAGAACCCTGTTATTGTTTGGCTCTTCTTATTTACCTATTCTTATAAAAAGGTCCTCCCTTTCTTTACTCTATAAATCGAGTTCATGATCAAATTAGAGAATCGTTGGAAAGAACTTGCGTAGATAATAGACAAAAAATATTAAAATGTCAAGCTAAATTATATTTTCGTAGCCGAAGCCACGAAAACTTGAAGCATTCTGTTGCAGGCGCCGGCGCCGGCATTATTTCCTCAATAGTCACTTGTCCCTTAGATGTTGCTAAAACAAGACTTCAAAACCAAGGTATCCTTTCCCCAGGGGAAAAGATGTATAAAGGAACTGTGGGTACTCTATCCAGAATATTATATGAAGAAGGAGTCAGAGGGCTTTATAGAGGACTGGGTCCAACTATTTTGGGCTATCTTCCTACTTGGGCCATTTATTTTACTGCTTATGATTATTGTAAAGGAAGATGGGCAGAAGAAATAAGTAAATAATAAATTGATTTAGATAAATTAGCTTACATAATTGGGGAAGCATAGGTACTGAAAAAGGATGGTTATTACATATTGCATCAGCCATGTCAGCTGGTGCACTTTCAACCATACTAACTAATCCTTTATGGGTTATCAAGACAAGATTGATGGTAAAAAAAAAAAAAAAAAAAAAAAAAAAAAAAAAAAAAAAAAAAGGGAATGATTGTTGTTCAGTTTTATAATTTCTGTTAGACACAAAATGAGCGCACTTTGTATAGATACAATAATACAATACACGCATTTTCAACAATTGCTAAAGAAGAAGGGTTTAGAGGATTTTATAAAGGCTTAGGACCATCGCTGATTGGAATAAGTCACGTCGCTGTCCAGTTTCCCTTGTATGAAAAGCTGAAAGTTGTCTTACGTTAGTTCATATTGCTCTATATGAAAGGACTAAAAATGTAATTCGTGTTTATATAGATACTGAAATGACTACTGGAGGATCAAGTTCAATTTTATTAGCATCTGCTTTATCAAAAATGGCAGCCAGTCTTGCAACATATCCACATGAGGTCATTCGAACCCGATTACAAAACCAAACTAGAAAACCATATAAATACAACGGGATTGTTCATGCTATTAAAGTTATGTCAAAAGAGGAAGGAGTACGTGGATTTTATAAAGGTTTATCAACCAATCTTGTTAGGACTGTGCCTTCTTCTGCTTTGACCATTCTCACATATGAATTGGTTGTCAGAAAATTAGATAGTTGGAAAAGCCTTTAAATACTGTACATATGCACTATAACTTTTTATAAAAAGATAATCAAGCTTTATAGAAAGATATAGTTTTTTTTTTTTCAACAACATAAAACAAATTTATTAAAGAAATAAAGATATTTATACAATAGACGTGAATGGCTACATTTGACATGATTAGATAATAATTTAAAGTCTGGATTACAGTTTTCTATTTGACAATACATTTGAGAGAAAAAAAAACTACTAATAGTATATAATGAAAAGGTTTGACAATTGTTTAAATGCTTTACCAGTATGTATATACAAATTGACTCAATCTAATTACTTTGATGTAGAAAGATTGATAATGATTTTCTAGTTCTTCATTGAATATCATCACATACGACTTAATATCAAATACATTAAAAACAATACTAAGCATTTGAAACGCTTTTCCTTGCTGTTAATTATCAGAGGGTAGAGCTATCACACCAAGGTTTTCTCCCATCATGTTCGATTCTCAATCATTCGTTGTACGTCGACGTTGAAGAATTTTTGTTCTCACCAGCTTCATTCCTGTAATGCAACATAATGAAATTAGTTCTGGGCCTCGTCTACCGATGCTATTCTCATAACGATGGATGGATTTCTGCTTTGTAATTATAATCACATAGTAATTATTTTGCTTGTTTGCATAAATACGCAACACACTGCTTATGAATAGTTGACATAGAAACTTCTCACAAGTGGAAAACAAATACTAAAGTACTACTGATGTACTATTGACGGTAAAACTAATTCCTTACTTGCTTTGATTAGGAGCTTTTTGCCTTTGTGAAAGGTATCATCCATTTCCGATAGGGACATATTTGAATGCAGCTATTCCTATAAAATCATGGGTTGAATAATTTTTTATATACATTAAATCGATAACTCTCTTGTATCATTTCACACATACATAAGCACTATATCCTTGTTTTTACTTTTGTTGGCTGATTGTCATCAGTCAACAATACCAACTCAGACTAGTATATCTTTGATACATTATCATTGAGGGAAGTAAACAAAATTGACCGTTTTAGTCGAATAAAGTAAATAAAAAAAGGGAATGAAAGTATAATAAGGTTTCATTCACTCTCTTCTGTCAGTGTGCGAAAATAGCTATATCTTATATTATAAGGCATCTGACACAGTATTTATATCTTTGTTGTTGTTAAGTAAACAAAAATAGTATGGCGGACTAAATATAATTGCACTGACCATCCATCACTGATGTTGAAAAGTGATGCATTAAATTTTGTAGGTTTTGTTCAAATTAACAAAAAGAGGTAATTAATTCAACACTAAAAAAGATAACCTCTAAATTACTTTTTAATATGAAAGTCACATACCCCGACAAAAATTGAAGTTAGTGTAGAAAAGGACTTCATACTTTTTTGAGCATATTAATTAAAAGGCATAAATGTCAACACAGCTCGGAATTACTTCGCGCATCTTGCACACAAGAGTACGAAGCTATAGTACCAAAGGTATGCTTTTTTCATCTCTTCTTGACTGATTCTATGTACTAATTTAAAAAAGCTTTTTTAACTCCCGGCCACAGACTGCATGGCTATGAAGTTCAACAGGTATATTTTTTAACGTCTAGTTTGACATGTGAAAAAGAATATTAAAACTAATTGATATATATATATATATAGGTTAGAAAAATTCCTGAATTAGAATTGACAGCAATCAGTCTAAAACATGAAGCAACTGGAGCTCAACATTTACACATTGACCGAGAAGACTCGAACAATGTATTTGCTGTTGGTTTCCATACACCAGTTGAGAATAATACAGGCGTACCACACATCCTGGTGAGTAAATAAAAATATAATATTCCAGTTCTCTCGTTGCTCACTAATTTCTAGGAACATACCACTTTGTGCGGTAGTAAAAAGTATCCAGTTCGTGATCCTTTCTTCAAGATGCTGAATCGCAGTTTAGCTAGTTTTATGAATGCATTTACAGGTATAAAAATGAAATTAATTATACAGTTTCGGGTAGCTTAATCCAAAATAGCCAGTGATTACACGATCTATCCTTTTGCTACAGCCAACAAAGTTGATTATTCTAACCTTAGAGACGTATACATGGACGCAGTATTTCATCCAAAGCTTGACAGATTGGATTTTAAGCAAGAAGGGTGGAGACTAGAAAATGAGGTACCTACAGGTAAAATAGAAACATCCATTAATCAAACAAGAGAAATAATGTCACTTTTGGTCTATAGATAGCACTACACCTATTCAATTCAAAGGAGTTGTATATAATGAAATGAAAGGACAGACTGTAAAGAATATATTTTACGCAAAAAAAGAAAAATGAATTAAACATCTTTATGTAGTCAGATATGAACTATTTATTTTATTGTCGCGTGCAACAAGCCATGTTTCCTGGTACAACTTACGAGTATGTGAGCGGAGGTGACCCGAAATACATTACAGATTTGACACATCAGCAGTTACTCGATTTTCACAAAAAACATTATCACCCTAGCAACTCACGTTTCTACACTTATGGTAAAAGAAAGAACAGTACAAAGAGCATAACTAATTTCTTGTAAATAAAGGTAACTTTCCTTTGGAAGAACACTTACAAGCCATAGGAGAAAAATTGGAAGACTTTAAGCAGTCCGATATCCCTTTTGTTAACAAAGTTGTAAAGCCATGGTCTGGCCCAAAGCATGTTGATACTACTTGTGCATTGGATCCACGTAAAAACTGATTTGAAATAAGCTTGAACATCTACCAACGCCTTTGTTATTTATAGTGAGCCCTCCTGACAGACAAATCAAACTTTCACTGTCTTTTCTTACCAATCAAACAGCGGTAAGATACTAGCTTTAAATACATCTACTGTTTTGGTTGACGTAAAGAAATTAGGACACGTTCGAAACATTCTCTATGCGCTTATTATCTTACCTCTTATTAGATGGACATGCTTCACCAATGTATAAAGCATTAATTGATAGTAACTTAGGCTCTGAGTTCTCAGCAAACACAGGATACGACAATAGCACTAGGTAGATACACACATCGTGAAGTATGAATATACATTCTAATCAACCTTTATGATTTAGCACAAGCTGTCTATCTATTGGATTGCAAGGCGTAAGAGATGAAGATGTACAAAAAGTTCAGGAAACAATAAAATCTGTTCTTAAAGAAGTCCGAGAAACTGGATTTGATTCAAAACGTATAGAAGCAGCTATTCATCAAATGGAACTCAGTCAAAAGCATGTAAGTTGAAAGGCGAGATCTTTCTTTGAAACTAAAAATAAAATCACAGAAAACTGCAGATTTTGGACTCAATATTATGCATGGTATTTCATATAGTTGGTTTAATGGTGCAGACCCACTTGATGCTTTGGAAGTAAACAAGGTAATCTTTTAAAGGCAAAAAAAAAAAGGAAAAAAAAAATTTATCTTTTTATAGAACCTTGCTCGCTTCAAATCAGAACTTGCACGTGGAAATTACTTTGAAAAGCTTATCGATAGATATCTGCTCAATAACCCACATACTTTATCTTTTGTAATGCGACCTGATGAAAATTATACAGCGAACCTCTCTACAGAAGAACAAACCAGACTTCAAGAAAAAGTAAAGGCTTTGACAGAGCAAGATAAATTAGACATCTCAACAGATGCGAAAGATTTGTTAATATCACAAGAAAAGAAAGAAGACATATCATGTCTTCCTACACTTCAATTGAGTGATATAGCACCCAAAGCCAAGCATAACGCATTGGAACATACTGGAATTTGTAATACTCCTGTTCAGTGGAGAACAACATCAACCAATGGCATAACCTATTTCAGAGCGATCAGTTCAATCCCATCATTGCCTGATGACTTGAAGCTATACGTACCTTTATTCTGTGATGCCTTATTATCGCTAGGCACTCATCAGCAATCTATGGCTGAAATCGATGATGAAATAAGACTTTATACTGGCGGTTTACGAGCATCTACTATAGTCTCAACCAATCACTCAGATATTGATCATGCTGAAGAGGGAATTGTCTTAGTTGGTAATTGTTTGGATCGTAATATTGAAAAGATGTACACAATCCTATCAAAACTGATTCATGAAACAAACTTCGATAACGTTGAAAAGCTCAAAACTTTAATTAACAGTGTAATACATTAGCTATTGTCATTTATATAACTTTTGGTGCTTACATATTTATAGAATGCATCCTCCATGGTCAATTCTGTAGCAGACTCTGGCCATATATTCGCGCGTACTTTTGCAGGATCAAGTTTAACACCCAGTATGCACAATACTGAATTAACTGGTGGTTTAACCCAAGTAAAGTTTATGAATCAATTAGCAGCAAAAGAAGATATTTCAAATGTTGTAGAGAAATTAAAGGAAATTGCTTCCATTGTCTTGACCCAATCTTCACTCCGTGTCGCTGTTACTTGCGGTGAAGATGCGGTAGAATCAAATACTAAATCGCTTGTTAACTTTATCCAGGACCTTCCTGCTGAAAGCAAAAAAGCTATCCATGCTGAACCTGTAAGTTGCACTTTTTTAACATATTATTTACGAGGTACATTAAATATCGCTTCATAGACGGTATTTGTACCTGAGTATAAGAAAACTTTTTTCCCTTTGCCATTCCAAGTCAATTTTGCTGCAAAGGCTTTAAGAGGAGTGCCATATACGCATGAAGATGGAGCAAGCCTTCAAGTTTTATCATCGCTCATGACAACTCACTATCTTCATAAAGAAATAAGAGAAAAAAATGGAGCTTACGGAGGAGGAGCAAGGTATGGAGGATTAAGCGGATTGTTCTCCTTTTATTCGTACAGAGACCCACGTTCATTAGCAACCTTGGACGTGTTTAGAAATTCCATAAAATGGGTTCAGGCTCGTAAATTTACTGATCAAGAATTAACAGAGTCAAAATTATCCATTTTTCAAGGAGTGGATGCACCACAAAGTGTATCGGAAGAAGGCATGCTTGAATTTGTTAATGGCATTTCAGATGAAATGATGCGATGGTATTTGAATATTTTTATACACATATACAGTGGCTTACTCTTTTATTAAAAAAAGGAGACGAGAATCGCTTTTGAAAGTGAACCAAGAAGATATAAAGAGGGTTGCTCATGAATATCTTGAAAAATCATTTTCTACTGCTTTATTAGGAGAATCTACACAAACAGACAATTTGACTAAAGATTGGGAAGTTAATCAGTTTTAAACTATTGACTATTTAGACAAAATTATAAACTGAAATTTATTGTTGGTAAAATATATATTTTAATAAAAAAAATATTGATACAATGATATTTGGTTATTGTTTCTTGTGCACATAATCATGATTTTTTTTTATTTTGTACATAGTATCTAATACCCAATCTATGGTATAGCATACCATTTCTATGTCTTGTCACTATGACTTGAAGAAGCTTAAAAATTAATAAAGATTAATTTGTCATTAATAATTTGCAAAAAAAAAAAAAAAAAAAAAAAAAAAAATATGTAGTTAAGTTCACAAATTCTGACATACATATCTTTAACAGAAATGATAGAAAGAGGTTGTCTATTGTCATGAACAATTTTAAAGTCTATAGCTAGATTTGTTGTGGATGTTATAATTAAAAGAGGATATAAGCATTTATGCTACCTTATTTATCTTCTTGAATTCTACAAAGAAGTGCTAGTCCAAGGACAAGAAGAGGGTTGAAACTATCTGGTTATATAAAGCAAACTTACTTACTCATTGTATCACTGAGTACTGTCAAATCTGGATCAAGAACTTTGAAGCCTACTGTGATAGATGCTTAGAAAGATTGGTTTGAATCAGCCCAATAATAAAACTATTCTTCTAATAAAAATCTTAACTTGTCTAGTAACCCACTACTACGTCTAGAGCATTTTAAAATACTATATTTTTAATTTCAGAAGGTACAGAATGACAGCCGATGATCGTGTGAATGATGTTTATGCTCATTTACTTACAAAATAATAAAATGCCACTTGGATTATATGGATCATATTGCAAGAAATAACAGTTGACTTAAAATTTGGTCTTTAAACTATAAGAGCAAACCCAATGGTAGAGGGGTATTAGATTAACATTAATAGGTCGGAGCTAAATATTTAATACCTTTCGTGAAGATGTCACTTTAGGGTCCCTATTAACTCGGGCCCTATTAAAACTTCTACACTATATTTTTTAAAATTGACATGAGCTTTGACGATGTTTACGCAGCTGTAGTAGAACGATTCAGCAAATTGAAACAGTTCCAACACGTAGCAAAGTAGTATCTTCTTGCTTTGAAAGGCTTCAATCTTGAATATGACGAAGAACCCCACTATGTCAGGCCACTTTCTGGTCATAAAGTTGTCAACCGAGATCGCAACAGGGATCACCTTCGTCTCATTGCAGATTGCTTCTTGTAATCACCAGCCTACGACAAAAAAAACTTTTTCCTGCCGCTTCAGAATGCGCCGAAGCGTATTTATCAGCATTATTAAAGCCATTTAACTTAAGGATTACCGCTTCCTTCGGTATAAGTACAAGACTACTAGTAAAGCTAGATTTTTACCTTACCAGAAAATGACAGCTGCCACCCACCAAGTAGCTTATGAATATGGATATCTCTCTGTGTACTTCAAAATCCATGATAACTCTGCCAACCGCGTTGGTGAATATTTTCGTATGTCAGAAAATTCAGCATTGTAGTTGAAGTTGTTTTGCAATGTTTATCATGGTAAAATTCAGCGTTATTTAAACTAAAAATGCGATCATCCATCAACTTATTGCATTCTCGATGTATAAAGAACTCAATTGAATGCATTCTGAGGTGATATATAAACGAGAAAGTTAAGATGATTTACATATGGCATCACACGAAAGGTAATACGTCTGATAATTCCTATTAACTTTAATACCTTTGGGCGAAATTTTAAGACCTATTAACTTTAATAGGGCTGCTAATAGGGTCCGTTGGGTGACAACTTTTCGATTTCAGGGTATTAAAGTTAATTTAATCGGGGTCGTTTGGTTTGCTCTTACTAACTTAATTTTATTTCTAGCTTATCTCATTCATTTGTAATCAATGTAAAAGATAGTCAACTGAAAGATAAGCTCAAAGAATATTGGCATAGTGTGACAAGCGAAAATGCCAAAGGACTTCCTATAATCCTTGATGACTTGTCATCACATCTTTTAAAGGCTTCTACTTTGGTAAGATATTTGGTTTATGTTTTATTAAAGCTTGTAACTTAATTTATGCTTAGAAATCATATAAAGAAATTGACTGCTTGAAGAACTACTGTTTCTATACACAAAAGTGCTTATATGTATCCACAGCATGTCTTAGATTGGTGGCAAACACCTATAGAAACCGTTTTTTTAGTATAACTAAAATACTTCAAGATGATATCCTTATCAATATTTAGGTAATTGTTGATCAAGTAATCAATGCATATGATCTACAAGCCAAAGGTAATTGAAAACGTCGTTCTGTTGGTACTCATTTATTTAAATATCTAACTTTAATAATGCTATAATAAAAGCGAACCCAGTTCTGTTTCTTCGACCGCTAGAAGAAATAGAGATCGTACTATCGAGAAATGCAGCGAAAAAAAGTAGGAAGAAAAAGTGATTTAATCATTTGTAATGATAGCGGATTGGAACTTGGTTGTGGCGAAGCAGGATTAGACGGTGAAGAATTTGACTCTAAAGTTATTGTTGAATCTAGCCTTAAAACACCAAAAGTCATGCATGGTATGTTTGTTAGATTATGTAGTTCTGTTGAAAACAAGCAAGAAGTAATTAAAAAGTTACAAGTAGTTGGATTAGTCTTTTCTCGTAAGTGAAAAAAAAAAAAAAAAAAAAAAAAAAAAAAAAAAAAAAGTTATGAATACAGACATACTTGAACTAACAGCTATGGCGTATCTTTAGGTTTTAAGATGTGTATGTTGATCATGGACTGCCCAAATGGATATGCTTGCAGATTAAGAAGTACAGCAACAGCTGTATTTAGTGGTAAAGAAGAATCCCTTGGCAGTGACTTTTGTAAAGTTTATCAGTTGATCTGGAAGGCCAAGGTAAAAATCTTATCGTTTTTATTCATCGAGTAGATAACTAATTGGCGAATCTATATTGCAGGAGGTATACAAGGAAACAGAAAGTATAGTTGAGAATTACATGAGCACCGTTGAAATCAAATTTGAGTCTGATGATGATGACTCCAATGATGATAAAGTTTACCTCTCTGACTCTTTACGATCTCCTAAACAAGATTGATTTTTTACCCTTTATTTTAATTATTTTAATACCTCTCATATTGCATAAACATAAATATTAAATTATCTAAGCAATTACATTTTACACATTGAAACAAAATTATAATTAAACAAAGTTTATTGATAAAAAAGCATTAAAAAAGAATGTTGTTATACTTTGCTTGGCTTCTCTAAATACAAAGACAACGCTTTGTACTTCGATATTAACAAGATTAACTGCGAGAAGGTGAAAGTATACCTAATCCCAAAAAATGCATGTATTAAAAAAAGCACATCACAAGGATGACCATGGTTCTTTCCGCTATTACTCACGACATTAATCCTCCTGGCGTAGCCGATTCTCGCCATAATCCTAACAACAAACCGTTTGAATTCAAAACATGGGCGCAAACAGTTAAGAACCAAAAACGAAGTATCTCATTTCACAACAAGTCAGATATTAATAACGTAGCTAATCTGGAAAGTCAAACAGTTTTTCTTCAAGCTATTGATAAACACTCCATCGTTATTGCCGCTTCAGAATTTGAAGACTTGAATTTTAAAGATAGAAGTCTTAACCTTGTTCTCAGAGACAAATTTCCTAAAGGCATAGGCCTTAGGGAAAGAAAAATTGGTAGAACCCATCAGTACATTGAGCTTAATTTTGATAATGAAGAAGATAAGATGGAAGCATTAAATAAGGAGTTTTTGATTCTCGATAGAAAAATCGAAGTACAAGCAACGATGTATAAAAATTCGGATGTGATCAGAATAGGGATCACCAATATTCCTTATGAAAGGATGACAAGTTGAAACCGTTGATGATACGGTTATTTGAGAAGTATGGGAGCATTTTGGAAATAGGATTCCATCATACAATGTATGGTGGTTGGTTTAATGGCAGGGGGTATGTTACTCTTGTCAAGGATAAAACAAAAATTATGAGCCTCTTACACTTCAAATTCCATCTTGGGAACAAGATCACTATTTACATATTGTCTGGAGCAATGTGAAGCCCATTTGCAACCATTGTCATGTTGATGATCATACACGAATGAATTATCCAGTTCTTCTCCGTAGAAGAAAAGCTTGCTTCATCTGTGAGAGTACTCAACATTTAAAAGCCCAATGTTCTGATGTCCCTTGGAATCGTAAGAGAAAACAAGTGGCAATTCACCGCTCTAGGGTGATGAACGCTAATGTTGATCAGATGAATACTGAAAAGGAGACAGTTATATTGAGTAACCTTCAAAAAATGGATACGGAAATGCCAGAAGATAATAGTAAGCCCGACAGTACATCTGTAGCAGAAGACAAAGAATGATTTTCAGGAGGCCATTTCTACTTTAGACTCAGTAATTTGGATACCCAACAGGTTCACATATGACTAACGAAATATATTCTATAGAGAAACCATTAGCAAGCTTGAAAGCTCGGTTAATATTCATTCACAGCGTCAACTTTCCGTTTATAGCAGGGCACACATTGCTAATATACTCATACTCTCCAAGTTGTGGGATTTTCTGCGAATTACAAGTCTGTCAAAAAGCTTTTACAATAAGGTGTCTTCTATTGTGTATCGATTCGTGACTCACAACCTGTTTCCCAGGATTGCTCGGACAACTCTAGAACAGCTGAAAGACAAAGGTGATGTTTCATCATTGAATGTAGAAGTTCAGCAAAAGGTTTTCCAGTTTCGATATGTCAATCCATTGCTGTTAAACTGTCGTCAAAGGATATCAGACTTCTTGTACAGGATGTTGATATTTACTCTGCAATCTTCCTTTGATGCTCACTCACACGTCATCCCTTTGATATTCAAACATTCCAGATCATACGGTAACATGAAAGGCCTCCATCTACTAATTCCTATGTTTAGTGCTTTGGACTTCTGTCCTCGTTTACCTACAGAAAATGACTCGACAATATCATCACAAACTAGTCTACTCATTCCCTTCAAAGAGATATGCGAAGAAGACCCACAAGAAAAATTCAAATTTAGCAAGTTCCTTCAAGTACAAAAAGCATATCATTTCTTTGAACAAGATTTCCTTTCAAATGGCATACAGTTCAAAAGCAGACAGCATTGTGGCTCTCCCAATATTCTACAAAAAACCAAAAATGCTGTTCTTACTGGAAACCTTACCTTTAAGCCGTATTTTGCATCTTTATTATCAGCTGAACAGCAAGATCTTGAATTGGACAATGAAGACCACCCAACTGAATCAAATATCAACTTTGACCCATTCATTCAGCAGATGAGCCATGAAGATATAAATATAACAACATTGAAGAATCGTCAACTAAAGACAATGTTCAGCTTCAATTCAAACCCACAAATCATAAATATAGGTCACAACAACTGGAAAGCTTTTATCAGTAGCCCTATGCACCATATTCCAAGAAATGTATGGTACAGACTTCATAAGAAATTTTCCACTCGAGCCAATTTACATAGAATCATCCCAGCAAAGGTGGACGACGACTATTGCCAATTGTGCAAGCTACCGGAAACAGAGCAGCATATGCTCTTTGTTTGTACCCAAAAACAAGTCTTGTGGAACGCAGCTTTCAAGAAATACTTGTCAAATCCTAAAGATCCCAACTGTAGTTCAATATTTGAGGATTTATCCACACTTAGATTATCCAAGTATTACATCTTACATTATCATGACAAGTTTACAATCTATGATTTTTTTGCTACAGTCATTCGATTCATTTGGAAAGCCTACTGGCAATAATTCTTTGAACAGACTTCTGTCGTGGATGAGATTGTCCTCAGTCAAATTCAGAAGGAACTATTGAAACTATCTGCTTACAACTCTCTATGCTAATTTCTTTTGTATTTTCGCGACAGGTCACTGTTTCATACACTTGTATCGCTTTTTAACCTTATACTCTTTGATGAGTTTTAATAAACATAAAAAAAAATTGTTAATGAAATTGTGTGTAGGTGGAGATTGAAAAAAAAATTGGTTTCTTTTTCTTCTTCTTCTTCTTCTTATATTCTGTTTTCTATTATTGTCATTATTGTTTTACTGCATTATATGTCGATTAAAAAGAATAGAATTGGTGTAGCGATATACCAATTTTGGGATACCAAAATTCATTTCCTTGAATTACATTATTTGTATATCCTTTTTCTTATATTTAGTTGTTCCGGTTTTTTTTATTGTAAACCAGGAACAAATTGGAATTATGTTGATTCCCTCTTTATGGCTACTACTGCTACAACAAACACTGGCCTCAATACAGTACCAATGTCACAGATGTCTACTTATCACATGGTTATTTTATACATTTTTACTTTCTTGGGTAACCATGTCTTAATTTCCTTTTTCGTCGTCATGGTGAGGCGTTACTATTTCTCGAAACGATTCGAAGATGTCTTGCTGGAAAACCGCAAAAGAAAAGAAGAGTATAGAAAAAATAAGCAGAAGGAGCATATCGAAGAAAGCAAAATATTGGGACCTGTTCGAAGAAGATTGTCACTACTTTCTATACATTCAACACCAGTACAGAATTCAAGACAGCTTTCATTCTTTAAAAGAGGACATCACAGTTCAATTGAAGCATACACACCCAAGATCGTCGAAGAGCCAGAAGAATATAGCTCGATTGAAATGGGAAGCTTTAATGAGCAATCAAGTGAAAAAGGCAGTGTGCCTGAGCATTTACCTAGTAGAAAAAATAGTGGAATATCACCGTTTGATCATGATACTGTGAGCGAGAAAGAGGATCTTAATAGTAGTCACGCGGATAACAATAACGGTAGTATTTTCATTAGTAATAGCAGCAGCAACAACAATAATACAACACCTAGCTCTCATCAAATTACTTTTAGCGAAGATACAAATGTTCTTCGAGAAAGAGAACGAAGAAAATTTCAGCAACAAACGTACCGAAATGATGAAGACACGCTTGTTCCTATTTGCAGTACACATTCAGAGAATGAAATTATGAGTCGTCCTGTAGCCAAATCTGAGCTAACAAGACATGAACGCTACCGCATTGGAGGCACAGAGTATCGCGCACTAGAGATGCTTGCACGCATCGTTCCCTTGTACTATCTCGGTTTTATCATCAGCTTTGGTTTCTTTTTTCGCATCTACATTGCTTGCTCTACCTATGCACAAACAGTGCTCCAAACATCTAATGATAATGGCCCTATTGAACCTTGGTTCTTTTCATTCTTTATCAGTCTCTCATCATTTACTAACCTTGGTCTCAATCATTTGGATGCAAGCATGGTTCCTTTTCAAAACGCGCCTTGTCCTTTAATTTTTTGTATCATTCTAATTTTGGTAGGAAATACAGCATATGCTATCATGCTTCGATTTATCATCTGGATCTGCTATAAAATGACGCCAAGCTCAAAAGAAATGGAAAGAGAAACGTTTAGATATTTATTGGACCACCCTCGAAGATGTTATACAACCCTGTTTCCAGCAACACAGACATGGTGGTTATTCATTATCTTGATTATCATTACTTTGGTAGAGCTCATTTCCTTTTTGGCTTTAAACTATTGGTTGCCTATATTGTCTGGAATTAGTGGAGGTTCAAGGTTCTTGGATGGATTATTTCAGTCGGTTGCTACACGAAATGGTAAAGTATAAAAAAATGATTAAATAAATAAAATATTAAATATCCTTAGCTGGATTCAGTGTCGTTAGCCTTGCAGACCTGAATCCTGGATCGCAACTTGTATACATTGTAGCAATGTATATTAGTGTGTATCCAGTAGCTATTTCTATGCGAAACAGTAATGTTTATCAGGTAAGTGCAAATAGGTCCATGGTTTGCTTCTTGGTCTAATCTCTTGATTACATATAGGAAAGGGCTCTTGGCGTTTTTAGAGGAGAAAATGAAGAGCCGCAACAATTTTCTGAAACAGAATTATGCGAAGCGCCATTTATCAAACTAAAACGACATTCAACAATGACTAGTATTGCTAATCATTCCAAGAGGCTGTTGAAAGGACCCGATTTCTTTGTGATTACGCAGATACAACGACAATTGACAAGTGATATATGTTGGGTCATCACTGGTGTTTTTCTCATTTGCGTTATCGAGGCAGAATCCATCATGTCCCCCTCTCCTGTTACTATGGCAACTGTGATTTATGAATGTGTATCAGCGTTCGGAAATGTAGGAGCATCAACAGGATACCCAAACACATCCACGTCACAAGCAGCCCATTATAGGACATTAAGTAAAATTGTACTTATTGCCCTCATGTACAGAGGCAGACATAGAGGTAAATAAACTAATTGGTTTTTCTTTTCTAATCCATATCTTTTTTAGGTCTGCCTGCATCCATTGACAGATCCATTTTATTACCATCTGATACGCTTGCACAAAAAGAAAAAGAAGATGCAATGCGTAGACGAGCTGCATCCATATCAACACATTGTGATCCCTCTGTTCTTCCTCCTCGGTCAAATAACAGCAATATTCAGACACAGCTGATATACACTCGCTCATGTACACTATAGAATACATGCATTTTATTGTATACCATAAAATATATGTAGTATAAATATATACCCTCTACGAAATATCCTTACTTTTCAATAAACTGTTGAGGATTAATCTCATGTCGTTGGCAGATACCTTCAAACAGTCGCCAGTTTTCCCAATATCCATAAACCATGGCTATTTTGTATATCTGATTCGCTATGTTTTCCAAATGGGATTTTGAGTTTGGCCATAATTGACACGCTTTGAGTATCTCTATAGGTCTTATGGATGATTCTAAGTCAAGCATCTTTTCTTCTACTTGCGAATGATTACCCGTCAAAGGGATACTTTCGGATTCAACAACATGAATGGTAAACAGATTCCCTTGGCCGGTGGGTGTCAAGATGCCTAGCAGGAAATTTTCAATTTGAATAATGCCATATGCTGGTTGTTGGGGCTGACAAAGTGCTTGAAATAAGGTGCTGCATGAATTACTTTCAGCAGCAGTTGCTTGTGGAGATAATCGAATAACATGTCTTTCGATCGTTGGGTACATTACAGGTGGTGATTGCAGAAATCCTTGAATAGATAATGTTATGACTGAGTTGCTTAATACATAATCGTTGCTCGGTAAAGTCTTTATTGATTTTATAATATCAAAGGGTAAGGTAATATATCCAAGAGATAATGTAATCATTTATATCCAAAAAAAAAAATAAAGAAAAAAGCTCGCTTCTGAAAGAGGAAATTGAACCAGTGAAAACAAATTTTCCTTAGAGTTTATTTTTAATCATATCTAACAAAAGAACCTGATAAATTTATTGTGTAAAGTTTCTATAAGCTGGGTCCATCATGGATTCATCTTGTTTTGCCACTGCAAATCCTACTTGACGACGGCCTACATCAAATACCTATCATTGTCGTTAATGAGATATACTTGGAAATAAATTCAATACTTTACGGTATAAAATTGCTTCAAGAAAACATCACCTAGGATCCATGACTCAACGCTCTGTCCAGAAACACCGGAAAGGCACATTTTGCTGGTAGGAAACATGGGTGTTAAGAAAAGCGTTTCAGGTGGTAAAGATAAAGCTATCCCTTCAGTATGTAATACAAATGGACGAAGTAATTTAACATCTTGGCAAGGTAAAGACCATGTACCGTCTCCATTCTTGACAGCCCCAGGAATACGTTGATGGTATAGCTCAGCGTCTTCTTTTGGCATAATGATCAATGTTGAACCTACAAGATAACACTTAGGAAAAATAATTGTGCTTTTCTGCTTACTTACCACTATCAATCACCGCCTTCCTTTCTGGATAAAACAAATCGTAGAATTGGGCACCTTTTAATTGTATCATCCAAAAACCTTGATCGATCACACTCATATAACTCAGTTCTCCATCAAATCGGCTGTTGTCGATTCCCCCAAAATCAATTTCACCTGCATTATGTTGACTGTAAATGGCAAATAAGGGTTCCTGGAGAATGCCTTGAAGAACCATTGAAATAATGGGTGGATCTCGTTCACTGCTGGTGATGCGTGGTAATCCTAAGCCAAAGATACCCTGAAACGGCGAGCTTGCAAAATCTTGAGAAAGGGAGAGGATACTAACGAATGACTGGTTGTTGATACCGAGATCCAAATTATTTCCTAACTGAATTGTATCTCGGCCCAATTGGCCATAAACAGAGCCTGTGCCGTATTCTATTTCTGTAAAAATTTGGTCATTTTTGAATGTACTTGACTGTTGAGCATGAAAAGTAACGCTCTGTGATTGGCAAACAGCGTTTCGACAATCGGAGGAAACAATCCAAACGTCTGCACTGCCTGTATCAAAAACAACATTAAATGATTGTGCTGGTGTCCCTATACTGACTTTTCCGTAGTAACCTTTATAACATTATTAGAAAAATACTATATAAAAATAGTCTTTGTAATCTAAATGTAAAAACTTACCGCTGCCGTGATTATAGGAAACTTGATTCTGCTTCACAAGAAATGAGACGGGTCTGCTGTCATTAGTCGACGCATGGCGCTTGTATAATGATTTTTGTAAAGCAATCTTGAATTTTTTTTTATTGTGATTGGTAGGAGAAGCATAAGCGGTAGATAAAAAAAGACCAAGGAAAAGAATATATTTCATTTGATGCTAATTAAAAAGGGAAAACTAGAAAGAAGAACAGAGGGAAAAAAAAAATAAGATGCCAGCAAGTGAGTTGATTTTATAGAGCTCACTCTTTTTTTCTTTAATAAATAAGTCCTAGGTATATATTTCCTGAAGCGTCTTAATCCAAGTTTATTCTTCAATTCTTTTGAGTGGTTTAAATCAGTCTTTTTAGATGATAAGTGCTTTTAAATTCAGTGATATAAGAGTAAATCACGATCTTTCATGTTTTACGCGTGGAGGAAGAAGTGAAGAGAGAAAAGCAAGGTTCATTCTTTCATGTCCTTTTATTATTATTGATAAAGTGATTAGTTTTATGTCGGAAGATTTTACTTTACTATTATGCTGTTTTAATATGGACTTGAGCAAAAATTCATTAAAAGGTTTTCATTTATTCAAACTATTAATGTAAAGCCTATAGCTTTCATTGTATATGCCTCTTCACTGCATAAAGTTCATTGAAAATTATCTTAATCTAAAGCTTAAACAGCATACGTAACAAATAGCCCCTCATGATAAAATCACTATACTCTGTGTTAAAGATTCTTTGTATTCTTTTCATTTCTGTATGTAGCCCAAATTACATGTAATAAAGAATTCTTTTTTCAATAACCCTTACTTTTGAATAAGTATGACATAACTGATTTGTAAGTATGCAACTTGTTTCACATTTGCATCAAAATCTCTTTTTGAATCAAATGAATTAACGAGAAACGCCCATTTACTCTTACATATAAGTTTAAGATCAAGTTGACCCGAGAAAAGCTTGGGAAAACATAAAAGGATAAGATTTTAGAATCTGGAAAAACAATCTACTTGTAATAGAAAAAGCAAGGTGCCTGTGATTCTCGGCCGATTACAGCCGCATATCGTTCTTCATAAGTCTGCAGCTATTATTTTCTCATTCATACACTATAATTAATCCTCAAAGCATTCCAATTTCTCAAGATTCAGCATACTATTTTATTGAATGTATTTCCAAATACGATGAGACTCAAATAAACTAATACAAAATAGAAAATTCCCGATTGTCATAAAAAATTATCAGTCTTTCTGAAAAACTTGAATTCTTCCTTTACAATATCAGAAAATTGATTAGAAAATTATTAATTATTCCAATGCAAGCTTAAGCATCCTTTGGATAAATATGGTGGTAAAACGGGTAATCGATGTGATATCCAAACTTTTAGCCTAAATTCCGGCTTAAACAATAGATCCTGAATTGGCTTTTTTTTTAATTATATTTAATATACACCATACCTTAATAAATGATATTTTTCAGCCCTCTTTTAGTTTCACTATCATTCATATTTCAAGATTGATTTATTAATAAGCTTTAACAAAAACCATGCAGGTCGAGATTTTAGTGCTATTTGAGCACAATTGAAACTCAAAGGCTCTTTCAAAACCCTTCATAAGTCTGGGAGTTAATTTTACACTATTTAAAGCAAAAATTGATTCGCTGAAATAGACTAATTTGACTGAGAATAAATAACAAATATGGAAATATTTTCTTTCTTGAATATAGAGTTTAAGAGTAAAATAGACATGTTGTTAGCAGAATTGTTGAATATGAAAAGAGTAAAAGCTGCTGGTTTCAAAAGAATTGTAAGAACCAATCAATAAAATGACTCAAATTGGTGTTTGGTTGTTTCACGTTACTCTGTACTGTGGTGATACATGAAAAATACAAACACCACTCCCAGAGAGGAAAAGGAACATGATGTTTCACTATAACTTTCTTTGTGACAAGATTCTCTTTTATTGTTGTTATTATGACTATTATAATTATTATTGCGATTAAAAAAAAAAGAAAAAGAAAAGGGAGTGAACGAAATAATGCGTACATGAAAAAAGAAGTTGATATGAAAAATAATAAAAAAAGTCTATAATGATAGGGAGTTTCCTCTTTTCTCTTTCTTTCTTTCTAAACCTCTTCTTCAAAGAACTTTTCGGCTACAATGTATTGATCGTTCGTCTTGTAAAGTCTCTTGATACAAGCAATAGTGGAAGGAATGGTCATAAAAGCCCAAGCGGCGATAGGTAAAGAGATGTAGTCAAAGAAATTACGCCACTGACGAGACTCAGCCTTTCTGTACAGTTCCCGATCTATAGTGCGGTGCAAATGTTCGTAAATGGCCAAGGTACCGAATAAGGGCAGAGGTAAAAAGACAGTGATAATCTTGACAATGTTCCACAATGTTGCATAGAATTCCGAGGTTAGGATAGGGTTGTCTACAGGATTCACGATGGCGAGCATTGAGCTGGGAGGGAAAAGGATAAACTGCATCAAAGGAACAGCAGCAAACATAAGCCAACCGGAAGTCACTGGGATCAAGTGTGCCTCCATGACCTTTGTGCACATTGCAATTTTATCAAACAAAGGTGTGCTTGACTTTTTCGCCAAAGTCACGAATTTGTTTTCCTCTTCTTGAACACCAAATGAGCTTTTTAACGTGTAAGCCAAATCGGCTACACCATTATAGTGGCGTTTGGCTTGAACAAAGCGGGCATTCATGTTGGCCAAATAGCCAGATGTTTGAACATTTGTCAAATTGATTGGCACAAAGATGGGACAGCAGCGAGCAAGTCCATCGGTTTTGAAAAAACATTTAAGCATCATGTGCATATCTTCACCAACAGAATCCGCATCTGTGTCCCAGTAACCGACACGCTCAGCCAAAATCATACTTAAACTGTATGTTGAGCAAGGAAATGAAAGACCACGGCTGTTGCTTAAACTAGACATGACCATTGCAGACCAAGTAATATCCGTCATACGAACAGCAGCAGGAACTTCATTACAATTACGAGAAAAAAAGATGGGTGGTGCAAATAATAAATAATAAGGATCTTCAGCTTGGTTAAACGACTTTTCAACCTGTAAGAATAATAATGAGTGAACACAAAAAAAAAAAGAAGAGGCCTAAATTTTTTTTCACTTTTTGTTTACCTCCTTGATATAAAGCTCAGGAATGGAAGAATCTGAATCGGATACCGTAAGAATGACCCGTTTTCTATCAATGCCTCTTTGCATCAACTCTGTACACCCTTGCTTAGCAGCATAAGCAACATTAGAACCTTTACCACGCGCCTCACCGGGAATATCAGAAGGATGTGCTGTGACTAAGAAATGGAGAAAACTGTCTTTAAAATACTCAGATAAACTGTCTGCTTTGACTTGATAATTCATTTCAGAGGCTTCCATGGCTAAAATAATGACATAATTTGTTTGTGCATTTCTATATATAAATCATTAATATTCATGGCTTTAAGTAAAAGTAAAAATCTACCTATGGTTAGCTAATCGCTTAATTGTATCTCTCAAAAGAGCCTCTGGTTCTGCATAATTAGGTACAATAAAGACATGCACTAATGAACTATCATCATACAAAGCGCTTTCTTCTTCATCTGCCCAACGACGAATAGCTTTCTTCATTTTCGAAGCTGTTATATAAAACTTGAAGATGTGGTTTACTTGGGTGTACAAAAAGCTAGTAAAATAAACAAGTAAAAAGATGATATAAATTCGAGGAATCAATAAAGGTCCTAAAGGTAATAATAAAATGGAGGCGATAGCTGCCATCGGTGCAACTAATTCAAAAGAATAGTTTAGCAACGCCGCTTTCATTCTTTTTTTTTTTGGTATTTTTTTGTAAAAGGATAAAAAAAAGAAAAGAAAGAAACAAAAAGCACAAAGAGCTTTTTTTTAAAAAAAAAAAAAAAGTAATACAGTGCTTCCGACATCAGTCTGCGGATTTCCAAAAATTAAAAAGCGGAAGTTCAAGGCATCACCTGCATTTTTGTTCACTATATAATTGCGGGTTTATTTTATTCCTTTTGCATCTTTTTAAACTTTTATTACGCTTTCTTTCTTCGCACGGATTACATTTAGCAACTTTTTTTATTAGATTCCAAAGGAGACATCGTGTATAAACATGATATTGAGACAATGCAATAAAAAAAAGTGATTTCTTCCATTTAAGGTTTTAGGAATTATAAATCAGTATCGAGATTCATAAATATTGTTAGACATTAATAACGAAAATCTAGAAGAAAAAAGACAGAATACTGTTTAAAAAACCCTGATAAAGAATTGAAAATACTTACAGTTTATGCCCAGACGACCAGAAGCCTTCTTTTTCTACTGCCTTAAACTCTAAATTTACAAAATCTGGGAAGATTGGCTTGTATTGTTATGTGTACCTCTCAGTCTCAAAAAAAAAAAAAAAGACATAGGGAGGAACCTGGTGAAAAGTACATAAAAACAAGCCAGCAAGATCGACTGGAAGTAATATCGGTTACAAAGTGAATACAAGGAATATGCCAAGCTTTTCGTTTTTTTTTTTGCTTGATTTACAAGTGCTTAGTAATGGATACAAAAACATCATTAAGTTTACATGCCCAAGTTTTAAAATAAACCAGTTTTAATCTATGTATCTTTAAAGTACTGCAAACTGCTTCTTTTCTTATCTTCGTCTCTTGGCTTCTTGTCTAATAAACAGTGATTAGCAAAACATGTATTGATGCAAATTAGTTAAGCCTAGTTTCTTTATCCTTCCAATGCTGCACACTTCTGCAGAACCCTTATTTTAAATAGCGAAGCATAAATCAAATTGAAAGGCCAGCTATATTATGGCTTCCTGACACACAAAGTACACTTTGTTCCAAATAGCTGCAATAAGCCATACACGTAATAAAAGAAAAGAAAAATTCAGGAGGTAGAAAATAGATAATATATCAATAACATGAAACTTATCAATAACTTAAAACTTACATTCAATGATAAAAGGTACAACAACTGAATGTTATGCTTTTAACCCCAAGCTTACCAAATTTCATCTGAGGTAACACAGCGATAACTGCATTGAATAGTTACAGGGATCTAGATAAACCTTGTCGTTCTTCATTCTCTCCTGATCTTCATCCTCTTCTTTTAGTCAGGACTTTTCTTTCAGCCCCAGCACGCCGAAATCTCTCTAGTATCTTCTCACCATTTAAGCGAATGTTATAAACAATATGAAACATATTTAGACATGCTGCTAAATCCCGGTTCTATAAATGTTCACAAAACTCTTCAGTATCTGAACTATTTTGCACGATCACTTTGCAACTTTGATCTGTTCATCTGAGACAAAAAAATAAGTCAGCGAACAAGTTTTATTATTATTGATCAGAGTATTTGATTACCAAAGTAAACTATGGCAAATAACTTTAGGATTATTTTGTCTTTGATGTGGCCGTGGATTTGATATCCTCTTGAAGGTTTTCAGACTACGATGTTCACAAGAGGAACAGCACTGACTTGTCCTAAACTCAACAATCAGATACATTAAAAATCCCTGTCTCTTCAGCAGCCTTCTGAATCCGACGCCTCTCACAGGTTCTTGATACCAAGTGTTTGGAGCGGAATAGTTGCTCATAACAAAAACAGCATCGTTTCCAAACTTACTTTCCAATTTGGCGACCATATTTTCGCTAGTTTTTTGCCTTCTAATGTACTTGGGCAGTTTCAATTTTCGATGCAAGGGATGCGTAGC
Organism: Rhizopus delemar RA 99-880; assembly: GCF_000149305.1. Lineage (NCBI taxonomy): Eukaryota > Fungi > Mucoromycota > Mucoromycetes > Mucorales > Rhizopodaceae > Rhizopus > Rhizopus delemar. The sequence continues at coordinate 108,681 of NW_027137855.1, read as the reverse complement.
TTCAGTATGATGTTTTTATAACAACTCAGTAACCAATGTACGGTTTCTAAGATATTCTTCAAAAATTGAAAGATCTAAAGATTGAGAATTTACAAGAATATCTTCAGTATTTTACACTTCTTGTGGTTGAGCGGCTTCACAGATGTGACGATACTTCTTTATTTTTCCATCCCATCTTGATAAGATTTGGTGTATCTATATGTGCGTGGTGCATCAGCAATAGAGTTTTCATGTACACAGTGCAAAAGGTCTCGTCTTCCAGGGCCAATGTTAGCACATCGCCCAGTAATTTTTCCATGTTGTTGAACATTAAGGTCTGTTATGTAAGGTGCAGGTTCTACAAAAGTACTTTAAAAACCAATGTATCGATGCTTTCTATCCTATTTTTTTTTAAGGAATGTGACGCTCACATCATCCGTTTGGATTATTTCATGAAACTAAAACACATCAAGTTCTTGAGATCTCAAGCTGCAGAGCTCATGTTAATCGTCTCGGCTCAGTTGTAGTAGTATGGACGATGTTTACGAAATTCCTCAATCGCTCTCGATACTGCTCATTCCACCCAATACCGTCGATAGATGATTTAACAGATAAAATACGATCACAAGAAGCAAGAGCACCATTAGTGCCCATGCTACCAGCTGAAGTACTTGTTTGAGAATTTTCATTCATGATGAAGGCTAATATCACTAATGAAATAGGAAAGATGTGAGAGATTAACTATTATTTTATACCAGGCATGATTTATCTGTTTGAGTATGTATATAATTAACGCTATCACAAATCAATAATATAAAGGTATGAGTGCAGGATTGATAAAAGTAATAGAAAGAAGGAAATAGACGGGGATTTATATTGTGTTCTTCGGTCATAATATCACTTTAATTAATAGCACTGCTTGTTTTCTGTTATGGAATATACTATAACAAAGCTAATATCTAGACATAATTATGAATACACCAATAAATGAATAGAACTAAATGAATATGAGGCGCTCTGTGGTATGATAGAAAAAAGGGAAAAGCTGTGCCTTTGCATATGCACCTAGGCAAGAATCAAAGCAGCAGATACATTGAATACTATTTCTCCTTATGATGTAGTGAAAATCAAAGTAAAAAGACCAAGAGCAATTGCCCCTTTGAAGGGGAGAAGCATAATGGATGGCGCACAGACTGCTAGAAATGCTGAAGGGAAGCTGTTACTGAGCACTATAATTTCATTGTAAATGCTCTTGATATTTTGTACCAGCATGGGTAATTGAAGAGCAACTACATTATCACGGACAATACTCCCATTCACAAGAATGTTAATATCAAAAAGTATTGAGCAACGTGGTTAAGGCTGTGTTTACCTTCCAGTTTGCTCTTCTAAGCTCAACCCAATTGAACAACATCAATTAGCGTGAAAAAGCAAACTTAAGGGAGAAGAGTTTTTGTAGGAAGAGACATTGTTATCTAGAATTAAGAACGCATGCAACAAAAATCCTTTTGTAAAATACAAAAGCCTATAGAAATAGCAGGCACGGTTTGCTCACATGAAAGGAAATGGATAAAGATGAGTTAATCATGCAATTCTTCTTTTAAAACTACATTTCCTTATTCTTTACGCACACAGTATCTTTTCCCTCTTTTTATAGACAATGATAGTCCAAATAAAGATCTTGCATCTATTTTATTTACAAAGCACTTTATTTCTTCTTTTTACTACTCGTCTTGATTTTTCGTTTCTTTTCAGCCTTTGGTAGTTTATGCTTTCTACGTTCTCTAGCTTCTTCTTTGGCCTTCTTTTTTCTTTCCTTTTTATCTTGTTTATCTTCATTCTTTTTTCCTCTTACTTTCTTGGGCTTATCTTCATCACTGTCATCCTCATCCTCATCATCATCCTCATCTTCTTCTTCATCCTCATTTTCTTCGTCATCATCGCTATCCTCCTCTTCCTCTTCACTTTCTTCATCATTTATATCCAACTTTTGTATACTTGAAGTAACACCTGTACCCAACAAATCAGCATACACCAATTTCTGCGCGTCACCTTTTTCAACAATTAGTGTATCTCTTTCAATATCAATGACTTCTTCTAATGTCGTTGGTATATAAGATTTTTTAAAAATTTCTTCTTCTTCTTTATTATTAGCTTGATCTGGTTGCGTATTCATTTTATCTTGAATCTATTCAAATATTCTAAATAAAAAACATACAATTTAAATAACTAGTTCTCATTACCTCTTGCAGTTTTTCATCTACAGTAGCTTCTTCATTACTAAATGACACATCAGTCACAAACTTGAAAAGGTCTATCAAGCTCATCACACGAACACCTTTTTTAGCAAAATAATCTGTCACATTTGATAAATCTTTTCTTAAAAATTCAGAAGCATGAGGATGATCGTGTTCAACAGATTGAGATACATCAATGATGTATAAAGTACGAGAATGGTATCTATTTACTATAAAGTAAGCATCATACATTAAATATATAGTAATAATGACTCACAAGATGTTATATTCACTTAAATCAGCGTGTACTAGCTTACATACTTGATACATTGTCCTCACGTTCTTGATCAATTGATAATACAATGCAGGATATTTACTTGTTTCAATTTGAGCATCCTTCAAACGAGGATAAGCCCATCCATGTTTATCTCCCAGAAAGTCCATGACCAAGACATGCATACGAAGTACCAAGGCATTAGGAGAAGGGATGCCTGCTTGTTGTAAACGCCTCAAGTTACGCATTTCTTTCTCAGCCCATACCTTGACCATCTTTCTCGGGTTTGACTTACTATAGCCATGTCTAAAACGGAATTCACCCGTTACATAACGATCACGATCCTTGAAGGTTAAGATAGATGTCTTGTAGACCTTGATTGCTCGGTGCTCTCCATCTTCTGTCATGGCATGATACACGTTGGCCTCTTTACCGGTACTAATACATCCATTGATTTCATAAAAAATGCCTCGATTCAACATTTTGAATAGGATAATACGTGTACGCGGATCAAGTACTTGCTCTACCGTTGCTCGATCCGCCTTATCTTTGTGTGTCGTCTTTTCTCCACTTGCCTTTTTTGAGCTCTGTCGAATGTCGCTTGTTACAGAGGCGGTGAGTTTAGCTGGATTGTATTCATCCATGTGAATACGGTTAGCCAAATGACCTAAGCTTTCCATTTGGCTTTCTAAAAGTTGTTTCTTATCTCTGATCGTTTGGTGCTCTTGTTGCTCTTGTTGCTGCGCCGAAATTTGCTTTTTGGTGTTAGTAGCTGGGATGGCAGTCGTTGTGTTAGCCTTGGGTGCGATTTGTTGACGAAGTTTATTGTATTGCTTTGTGAAATCTACAACTTGTGTAAGCCTTTTCTTTTCCACCGCAAAAAGGGAACTCACCTCCTGTAGCATTATCCCACATGTCGTTTTCGTTTAATTCATCGTCAAGATAATCGTCATAATCATCATATTCTTCTTCGGAATCATATTTCTCTAAATCAGACATTCTTATTTTATCAAAAAAAAAAAAAAAAAAAAAAAACAAACAAATTGAGAAAATGACATGCTAATAAGCCACATTTATTTAAAGGGACCAAGGATCCTGAGCCAATCCATTAGTTAGCAATTCCAATTGGCCTTGTTCATTGATAACTACAATATCTTCTAAACGAATACCAAATTCATTGACAATGTAAATCCCAGGTCTACAAATATAACAGTTAAATGTCTTTTTTTAATATAAAATACAAACTTACTCAACACTGAATGTCATACCAGGTCTCAAGACCAGATCGGTATTACCCTTGTTCATATAAGGTTCTTCATGCATTTCTAAGCCAATGCCATGACCCAATCGATGTGTAAAGTAAGATCCGTAACCTCCATTTTCGATAACATGACGAGCGGTGAGATCTACTTGAGCGGCTGTCATGCCTGCCTTCAAATGATCCAGTACATTTTCTTGTGCTTTCTTTACCAAATACCAAGCATCTTCAATTGTTTGATTAAACCCTTTTTGACCCAAAAAGAAGGTTCTTGTCGTGTCTGATTGATAGCCTATGAAGAAGCTAGTTATAAAACAGGTGGCCTAGAATGCAGTCTATGTATTCACCAAAGAGTTCTCCGCCGGTATCAATCAAGATCACACTGTCTTCTTTCACTTGCTTCTCACTAGAGTCACCATGCGGTAAGGCAGCATGCTGATCGATCAAGGCCAAGACCCAAGTCTGACTTAGACCAGCTGCAGTCAAGGCCTTTGTCATGATTACCTGGAGTTCTTGCTCACTCATGCCGACCTTGACGTGAGGACGAACGGCTCTAATAGCCATTTCAGTCACTGTATTTGCACATCTCAAAATATTTAATTCGGAAGGGGATTTGATCATTCTCAGTTGGCGAATAGAGACGGGTGCCATTTGAACGTTTAGATGCTCTTCTTCAAGTCCTTGAAAGATGAATAAACGTGTGGTGGGTTCGACCAAGAGACTGCCTTCTTGAACAATCGATTTGATAGGTTCAAAGGGAGATTTATGCTCATCCCAAGAGACAAAAGTAGGTTGTATCTCTTTGGGTAGTCGAGCCTCTTTAAAACGTTCAGCGGCCTTGGTAAACTCAAATGTAGGAGTGACGATGGTCATGTTGATGCCTGTTGGAAGTGATTCTTGTCGACGTAAGAGAACCAAGAATGGACGCTCGGTCAATTCCCAGTCAATGTTGGTATAATAACGCATAGTTGCACCACCTTCCATAACAAAGGCTTCTTTATCCAATTGAACGAGTGTTTCATATAACCGACGGTGACGAGCAGCATATTCAGCAGCTGGGATAGGCTGAATATGTTTACAGTGTTTTTTAAGATGTGAAAAATCATATTCTTCATGTCTTTGACATAAAAAGAAATAAATGCTAATAGCAAATAACAAAGTGCATACAACCTTTGTTGTGTGAGTATTATTATCATAAAAAATACATTTTGGTTTACCGCAGCCAATTTCTTTTTAAGGCAACACAGTTTCTTTGGCTGTGGTTGCAAAGGTGGTGAAGTAGAATGTAAGAATGGTTCTTTCTCTATTGATAACATTAGTTGTAAAAGAGAAAAAAAGATAGCTTTATTGAAGAAATAAAAAAAATAAAAATAAAAGAATATGAACCAAAAATTTTAATCTCCATACATCACCATTTTACCTGGCCAACCTATTACAAATATCAATAGTTGTTTAATACACGATAAGAATACCTTGAAAAACATCAAATAAAGCTTGTTTCACATATTTGTCTTGTAAACCTTCTTCCAACTCACGAGGTAAAGCTAAGCTTTGAACATTGTATGACTCACACGTTTTTCTTAGTTCGATCAAACACGCTTCTAATTGAGCATAAGTTGGTTTGTTGTACGATTTTTGTCTGGTAATTAAATAAAAAATAAATCGCTTTTGGTGTTGATGAATTGCGACTTGTCCTACTTTCTTTTTTGGAAGTTGTTGTGGTTGACTTAACCTTGAGCGTATATCTTTTTTATGTTAACTATGATTTGATTGAATGGATTGTGATTACCTTTGTTTAATAATTTCATATCTTCAGTCATACCAAGTACAATACTATCTGTTGGCATAACAGAATCAATTAAACTGCCTTGTCTTTCTTCAAATTCAAAAGTCATTTTATACAAAATAGAGAGAAAGGAAAGAAGAAGAAAAAAGAAAGAATAAAAATTCATATAAATACAAACATATATTAAGGAGGTATGCATATGTTTAGTTGATACACGAAAATAAAAAAAAAAAATATTATAACAGCCTAATTTTTATCCTATACTTTAATAACTTCATAATAAAGCTACTTTATCTTCTTTTCTCTCCATCTTTTTGCTCTTCATCACTTCACTTTCTCTCCTTCTTTACATTATTATGCTACCTATGATGAATTTTAATCATCCGCCAGTCACAAAACTCCTATCCTTTTTTTTTTTTGTTTTTTTTTTTTTTTTTTTTTTTTTTTTTTTTTTTTTTATTGTTCATTGAATTATGGCAGTAGAAGAAATTCCTGATCCTCTTGTAGATTTTAAAGGATATCAAACCTCTTTATTTAAATCACTTGTATCAGCTACTGCTGCTGTGAATAGTATTCCAGTAGGCGATGTAGGATATTTTCGATCGTTGGATCGTTCATTTGCTAAAGAGTTAGATCAAGCCACAGCAAGTGCATTGTACTTGGGCAATAGCTTATTAGAACAGTGTACTTTGGATGCAGGTATTGAGGCATCAACAAGTTTTGAAGATGTAGACGATGTTGTTAGAGGATATGGAAGCGTGATTGATGTTTGTGATAGTTTATTGGACAAAGCAGTAAATATAGATTTATAATAAAAAGTGTATAACATCTAATGACGATACTCAGGACATTTGCCTGGATCACTTGAAGGGTAAAGTTAAGAATGAAGATGAATTAATGCAAGCAGCACCAGAAGTAACACAAATCACCAAGGTATTCATAACAACTATAGAGTAAAAAGAATAACGCTTACCAATTTAACAATAGGAAAACACTGAATATAAATTCTTACACGCTAACAAGGTGATTCGACCTCAAATGAAATTCAAGGATCCAGTAGACAATTCAAACTCGACACCTTTTGAACGCAAGATAAAATACAAACCACATGCCCAAGTACCTTTAGATGATACACCTGTGATTGAGAATGGTATTCAAAAGTCACTACCTCATCCTTACACGTACGAAATTCAACATGTTGAATATCCCGAAAATATGTTTCAAATACGAGAACCTAAACAATACGAGCCATTTGATAACACGAGTTATATTTGGGTGGATACTGAAGCTGGTTTAGAGGAAATGATGAAAGCTCTTGAAGATGTAGAAGAGATCGCAGTCGATCTTGAACATCACAACTATCGCAGTTATCAAGGTTTCACCTGTTTGATGCAATTGAGTACACGCAATCAAGACTTCATTATTGACACACTTGAGTTACGTGACAAGCTGTGGAGATTGAATGAATACTTTGCGGATCCAACTATTGTCAAAGTGTTGCACGGTGCCGATTCGGATGTAATCTGGCTTCAGCGTGATTTTGGTCTTTATCTTGTCAATCTCTTTGATACCTATTTCCCTACAAAAGTTCTCGAATTCCCTCACCACGGTTTGGCTTATCTTTTGAAACGTTATTGTAACTATGACGCAGACAAGAAGTATCAATTGGCTGATTGGCGTATTCGACCCTTACCTCAAGAGATGTTGATGTATGCTCGTGCGGATACACACTTTTTATTGTATATTTATGACTGTCTTCGTAACGAACTCTTGTCCGCATCCTCCCATGGAGCAAATCTGATGCAAAATTGTCTTCAACGATCTAATGAAGTAGCCCTTCAAAAGTATGACAAGGACATTTATGACGCTCAAGGCGGTTTAGGTCCTTTTGGCTGGAAAAATATGCTGAGTAAATGGAAGTATTCGATGAACGCTCAGCAATTGGCTGTATTCAAAGCAATCCATGCTTGGCGCGATCATACAGCCAGAGATGAAGACGAATCTGTACGTTACGTGTTACCAAACCACATGTTGTTTGCTCTTGTTGAACGTATGCCAACAGAGTCAAGTGGGGTCATTGGTGCTTGTAATCCATGTCCTCCTTTGGTGCGAATGAATGCTCAAGCTCTTGGATTACTCATTCAAAAAGCAAGAATGGATGCTCTCTTGGCTCCTCCTACAGCTGATGAAGTCAAAGAAACAAAGCAAGTTGAACAATCCAAAGTGATAAACAATACTATAACCAATCAAAATATGAAGAGAAAGATCTCAAACGTGGATCCTTCTGTCTTTGACTTGTCGTTAGCTAAGAAGATTAGATTGGAAACATGTGCTAAATTGGAGAAGAAGAAATCTACCTTATTTGGTACATTTTTGTAATAGTTTTCCCCCTTTCCCTTCTATTTCCCTCTGTAACATCATTTTCCCGCAATGGACAATTTTTCCCTTTTTCAACCTTTTTTTCCCATCTTTCTTTGTTTTTCAGACAATTTCTCTGTTTATGGCAAATAAATAGAAAAAAATAAAACCCATGAAATAGAGTTGTTAAAGAGAAAATAAAAGAGTCAGTTAAAAGATGTTTATTCATGTTAAATTGAGAATGTAATTTTTATTTTATTTCTCGTCTTATCTCATCTTACCCCACACTTTTCTGTCCCCTTCCCCATTAGGCAGAAGAAGAAGAAAAAAAAAAAACCAAAAAGGCGGGAATGACACAATCTATGTTACATAAGTAAATCTTATCTCGGGTTTTTTATTAAGCAAGAGATCAGAAAAAAAAAAAAGACATAAATAAGCTTGAAACAATAGCCTCTTCCTTTTTTTTCTTCTTCAAGTTTAATTCATGTCCATTAATACACGTAAAGGATCAAAGCCAGAAGTAGAACAATTAGAAAGTGTTACAAATCAAGCAAGACAAGATGAAAGCCCAAGTGTCAATGAATCCAATGATGAATTTAACACAGAAAAAAATAATAAAAAGGGTTTATTCACCCGATTAAAGGATTCGATCTATACAAAACCTGAAGATTCGCCTAATGTATGGCATCTATTAACTAATCTAACAAACAAGCAACGTTTTATATTCTTTGCAGGTTTTGTGCGGATATTTTCTCTCATCTGTTGTTCATTAAATTTTTCTTTATAGCTTTCTTTGGTTGGACATTGGACGCTTTTGATTTCTTTTCTGTTTCTCTGTCAGCAACAAGAATTGGTAAATAAAAATGATAAATAGCATCGGTTTGGAGTTAATCTTACATCTTTAATAGCTGCAACATTTGATGTTGAACCTTCGGCTGTCACAAGTAAGTTTAACACATTCACTCATAAACCTCTCTTAATTTTTTTTTTATTCAGGCGCTATAACCACTACATTGGTAAATAAACAGATTATGTCATATTCCTTCATCTCACTCAGGTATTCTAATCTTATTCGCAGATGTTAAGGCCCGTGGGTGCCCTTATTTTTGGGTAAATAAAGAAAGTCTACTAAAATGTTTTACTGACTACTTCTTTTAATAGTGCTTTAGCTGATAAATTTGGTCGACGATGGCCACTTATGGGCGATGTTTTATTGTTTGCGGTTGTTAACTTAGGAAGTGGCTTTGCACCCAACTTGTCTACATTTATTGGTCTTCGTTCTATCTTTGGTATTGCTATGGGTGGTGAATGGGTAAATATTTAAAAACTATCAGTTGTCATATACTCAATAAAGGAATGCACATAGGGATTGGGTGCCAGTTTAGCTTTAGAAAGCCTTCCTGTTGAAGCAAGAGGTTTATTTTCTGGTATTTATCAGCAAGGATATGCTACTGGTTATCTGTTAGCTACACTTGCCAACTATGCTGTCACAGAAACTAATTCAACCTGGCGTATCCTATTTTGGACTGGTGCGGTGCTTGCAGTGATTGCTTTGATCATGCGTTTTTGGATACCCGAATCAGAAACATTCATACGTCGAAAGAACGCACGTAAAATCCTGGGTCGTTCCATTTGGAAGGAACTCAAGACGGCCGTCCGATTACACTGGTTACGTATGATATACATGGTCATCTTGATGGCTTTCATGAACTTCTTTTCTCACGGATCCCAAGATCTCTATCCTACTTTTCTTCTCTCTCAGATGGGATTCACAACGGGTCAACAAACCGTGACAGGTGTGATTATGAATGTGGGTGCCATCATTGGTGGTACACTCTTTGGTTACTTTTCAAACTTCTTGGGTCGTCGCTTTGTCTTGGCTCTTTGTGCAATTTGTGCAGGCGCTTTTATTCCACTGTGGATATATGCCCCCAACATTCCATCACTGCAGTTTGGTGCATTTATCTTGCAATTCTTTGTTCAAGGCGCATGGGGTAAGAGAACAGGACGTAAGTCTTAAAGTATCTTAATATCTAATTTTAGGTGTTATTCCTGCTCATATTAATGAGCTTGCTCCCGATGCTTTCCGTGGTCTTATGCCTGGTTTAGCTTATCAATTGGGTAATCTGGTAATAAAGAGTAGATATCAGCGATTCATCAAGATACTTATTCTATTTAGATTAGTGCAGCATCAAGTCAAATCGAAGCCACAATTGGCGAACGTTATCCTCTACATAATCCTGATGGCACTTATAGATTAAATGCTGAAGGCCAGAGAATTGCAGACTATGGAAAAACACAAGCTATTTTTATGGGCTGTGTTTGTTTTTGTCTCTTAATCACAGGTAATCAAAGAAAAAGAAGAAAAAAAAGAAATTCAATTCATTTTGCATGATAGCTATTGTTGGTAAAGAAGAACGCAACAAGGACTTTAACCAAACATTAACTGAAGACAGTCATGGAGCTATTGGACCAGAAGAGGTCAAGATAAATACTGTCGAACAAGGCATTCCTCCCTCTGATCATACAACTTGTAAATAAAGAGAATTTTATAACTTATCGCTGGTAAGTGCTTTCGTGTTACATTTGTTGCATTGACTTTTTCAGCCCCCGTCATATACCGCTTCCATTTCTAAAGTAAAGCAACAAAAGAGAGAAAAGATGTTTGCAAAGTAAAGAAAAAAAAAAGAAGCTTTTTTTCAATCTTCTTGATCTAAAAAAAGAAATTCTTTGTTGTAAAAATGTACAAGATATACAACCCAATGAGTTACTGTCATTTGTACAACTTGTGTTGAAATAAACAAAATTACTCCTCTTTAAAAAAAAACTTTTTGTTTATTTTTTTAATCAATTTCATTTTTATTTTTTTTTTATTTTTTCTTCTCAATTTTCTATTAGCATTAAAAGTAATAAAAGAAACAGAGTCTTCTAGAAGCCTTCCTTTTTCATATGGGATTTAAAGAATACAAAAAAAGGGAGAAAGGAAAAAGGATAAAGAAAAGCGTTGATGGACAAAGCGCACGGAGCAATATTACTACTGACGGTATTTCAAAAAAAAAAAGATTGAGATGACAATGAGTTATTTCCAAGGGTGAGTTTAGGCTGTAAGACACCGTAACACTAGTGATTGTCATTGGCCTTGTTTCAATCGGTTCTCCTTGATTGTTTAAGAGAGACTTGTAAACGATAAAAAAAACCTTTTTCTCTTTCTTTTTTGTTTTTTCTCCTCTCTCTCTCTTAATCTTTTCTATTTTTTTTTTTTGGTATTTATCACATAAACGCATATATATACACGTACTTATTTAGAATCCCGTACCTGAAATTATTTTCCTTTTTTTTTTTTGGCTTTTCTTATTTTGTAATTATCCAAAGAAGAAGGAAAAGAAATAGGAACAACTTTTATAAGCAATCCGACAAACATACAAAAAAAGAAAGAAAGAAACCGCTAGTTTCAAACCATTTCAGACCCTTTCTTTCAACATCTTTAGGAATTTCAAGTTCATCTCTTTTTAATTCAAACCATGTCAAATTCTAGAAGGCAACTAGACGCAACGAGCAGTCCTATCCAAAATCACAGTCCAGATCAACCTTATTACTCAGTAAAAAAAAAAAAAAGTCTATACTCAGACTAGCCCCTTATTTATTTATTTTTCTATAGTTGGATACATTTTACTCTGAATTATTATCTAAACAATTCAAGTCAAGTGTAGAAGCTATTGCTTATTGCCGAGATTTATGTTCGAATTATGGGTTTACAGTGAAGCAAGAACAAAGTACACACAAGGTAAGTTTAAATAAAGGTTATACTATGTACATGTATTAAATATTTAAAAGAATATATACGTCTATTGCTCTCGAGAAGGATTACCAGATTCTTATCGAAATCCCAAAGCTAATCCACAACGGAACCGGCCCAGTCAGCGTTGTGAGTGTCGGTGGCGCATTGTTCTGTACGAAAACAGTCAATTGATGTGGGAATTTCGTAAATCTCAAAATGCAGATGCCTTTATTCACAATCATTCGTTGATGAAACCAGAAGAAATCAAAAAAGAATGGCCCCGTGAGGTATCCGAAATGATATTTGCTCTTGCCCGCCAAAGGTTACCAACGCATGAGATACGCCAGCAGGTCCGTGAACAGTATCCGACAATCAGCTGGGATGACAGACGATTTTACAATAGACTGTCAGAGGAACGACAAAAGATGAAACAGAGGGATACTGCGGCACGAACGACTCGTTTGGTCAACTTGAGTGCTCAGCTGTGTATGTTGAACGCGGGTAGTGAGGACTTGTCTCATTATGTGGAAAGTAAACTGGTTGCCTTGTTAGAGGATACGTGTCGATTTTCAAATACAAGTCTAAATGAAATGAATCTACCTTTGCCTTTCCCATCACATGAAGACAGTGAAACTTGCATAGTTAAAAAAGAAAGCAGCAAAGAGGTAGGAGAACACAATACAAAGTTTTTTTATGCTAACTAATAAGTGACAGCCTTCTGAATCTATATCCAAAAAAATTGCCATTAGTTCAAAAAAATCATTCGAATCTTTACCCAAAGGATACCTTGCAGTGACTATACCCGAGTATACATTTCATATAAAAATGTATAATCAAAATTCTATGGGTGATATCAGACGAGCCATCTATGACAATAAACCTAATAGAAGACGATCCAGGTTTGCCTCTGAGGAAGATGAAATAATGGAATTGGACTCACCCGCAAGAAAATTATCAAGACATGTTTTAGATGATGAGCTAGACAGTCTATCTTGTCCCTCTTCACCCTCAAGCTCACAGCAAAACTTGATTTTCCCCCAAAAAGATCAAAATGTTTCCATGGCAGCCGTCCATGATCCTCCTAGTAACCATTTACTCTATAACAACACTACCAATTCTATGCCAATTCAAAACAATCATCAATATAATACACCACCACCCATGTATCAAGAACAGATTTACGATTCCACTTTTATACAACCCGATCTTGGACTTGTCCATCATCATCATCATCAACAACAACAACGCCAGCAACAACAACAACAGCAACAGCAGCAACTTGTAGTTGGTATACCATCTGATACCATACCTCGTTCAGTGTCTTGCACATTTCCACCTATGCCATTGGAAGATAATGAAAGTAAGCTATATAATGTTCTGTATGGTCACATCTTAACCAAAATAAATTAGATAAAACGCAATACTATTCTAATAGACAGCCCATCATGACTTTTAATTCTTCAAATTCAATGATTATCAACCCGCCACAATCACAAACTAATTTTCCTTATGATCAATTTGTCCAAATGGGAAGAAATCGTCAACATCAGTTTGTTCAGCAACAATTTCGAAGATCTAGTGGCCCTAATTGAACAAAATTTACTTTTGTATAACAAGCAAGTAGGAAACGAGACAGTAGAGGATTTTTTTTTTTTTTTTTTTTTTTTTTTTGTAAAGAAAATAAAAAGAATTACTTTTCATATACAAAGTATCAAAATACTTTTTATGTTTAAACATCTACTTTATTTACAAATAAATCAGACTCCAAATGGACGCATGGTGTTTTGTTTCATCATTTTCCCCCAGGTCAGATTGAGAGATGAGTGAAAACTAAAAACTCTTTATAGGTCAAAGGTAAAAATGTTTAGAGGGAAAGAGATATTTCTTACTATACATTATTTTCAAAAATAAATGCTTGTCGATTATATCAATTGTATTGGAGTTTGTAAAACTGCAGCAGTAACTACTGAAAATGGTGTGTTTTTTTATTCCTAAATAGATACTCCAAAAATGCAGAAACTGGATGAGCGTGAAGTAGCTCCCTACATTTGGATAAATGCTTCAGAGGTCATTCAATACTGTTGGCTACCTACAATTAGTATTGTTATTCCAATTTATTATTTCCTGTTGTCATCTGTATCAAGTTGTTCGTGCTAGTCCACAGATAAGAGTGGAAGTTGTTATTATTCTATCTTGAACTTTTTTTGGTTTTTTATTTTATTTTATGGAGTAGCACTTGGCTATCATAGCAATTTGAGATAATCTGGCGTTGAGCATATATGTAATGGCATGGTTGTATTGGGATATGCTAATATTGTTGGCTTAAATTGTTATCAAACTGTTCTTTGTTCAAATGTAAAGAATCTTTTGTAATTTTGATAAACAGTTATTGACAGACCTTTGTTGCTGTCTAAGCATAATGTAATGTATAGATTCTTTTTGGTTTTTAAGAGTTACATATTATCAACTTTTGTAGTTTTAAATAACTTTGAATGTTCTGATTTATTACCGCTCAGTTAGGTGCATAATGGAGCTACAACCATAATGTCTACGTTAATTATTATAATAATAAAAGCTATCTGCCATTCTATAATTCGTTTGCAAGCTTTTTTGTTTAGCAAAAAGAAAGAATAAAAGCTTACTATTAACCTATAAACAAATCCGAAATATCGGAAAAAGCTAGGTTATTTTTTGTAGATCTGTCTATTGTTGAATTAGTTTCATAACAAAAATTTTGGTTCAAGTTGATTTAAAAAGCTGAAAAATGAATTTTACATTGTTCTCTTGAGTCAATTGAAAAAAAAGCTTATTTGGCATGGGTCGTCAAATAACGTTGTACATCAATCTGTAATATCCAAGAACACACGCATTCTTGGATGTTGTGGATAGATTACTGATCGGATACTGATCCAAGCATAGACCATTGTATTTTTTTTCTTGCTTCTTTTTCTACAAATGATATTGTAACTATTTCACATTTGGATTTGAGATTTGGTTTGATTATAAATCCGAAATTTCGGATATATCTAAACATTTATTTTCTTTGGTTTAATACAGTAATCCAGCTTATGAATAGCTTATATCCTTAGTGAATTCAATTGATCATTCATTTCTCTATGTAATTTATTCAATATTCTGTTGTATCTTGAGCAGCAGCAGTGCAGGTCTGACTTTTTTTTTTTTTTTTTTTTTTTTTTTTTTTTTTTTTTTTTTTTTTTTTTTTTTTTTATTGGCACTATTAGACTCATTCCCGCTGGAGCTGATCCTAAACGAAAGAAAATATAAATAATCCCTTCCACTGCTGATTTCTTTTTTCTATCATTTACCCATCTTATAACCATGGTACAATCTAACATTATTGTTAGAAAAGCGACACTAGATGATATAAAATACGCAAAAGAAGCTAGTACTGTTGTTAATCAAGCATATAGATCTAAAGGTAGGTATTAAATCAAGGAACATAAAAAAACAGTTATTCACCTTCAAATGAAACTAGGTGGCTGGACTAACGATGTAGATTATGTGAAAGGAGAAAGGTGTACTGAAGAGCAAATGCAATCATTCATTCGTGAAAGTGGCAACCCTCATACATTACTATTTGCTGTAGAACATCCTCATAAGATTGTTGGCACAGTGCAAATCCAAACTTCACCTGAACATCCTTTAATGGCAGAAGTCGGACTTTTCTCAGTATCTCCCTATGAACAGTCCCGAGGAATTGGTGGTCAGTTAGTTAGAGCTGCCCTGACAGAGATGAAAGAAATGGGTATGACACACGCCATAATGCACGTCTTGGAAAACAGACCAGAAATCTTGAAATGGTACAAAAAATTAGGGTTTGAAGAAACTGGTGAACGTGTACCTTATATTTGGCCAGAAAAGCTTAAAATCGATGGACTTCATTTCTTAGTATTAAAGAAGGCCCTTGCGTGATATGTACGTATAACATATAATACACATAAAAAGAATTAAATAGATATATGTTTACATCAATAAGGAAATGATGTGTAAAGTTGCTTATTCCACCTGTTAAGTAATGTGTATGTTTGATTTTTCTGGTTTATAACATTAAATAAATGAAAGGACAACATAGGTTGATGAACCAGAGCTTTTAATTTCGCACATTGTTCTGTGGAAATATGAGTTGAGTAACAGTGTCAAACTCAAGAAATATATGTCATGCCTTTTTGCATGAACTTCAATAAATATAAAAATCGACTAGTGATCCATATATACGACATAGAATTAAACAGTTGTTTTTAATAAAGCAAAATATAACTAATTATACTCATATAATTATTAGCTTCGGCTTTTTTCTTACCAATAGTTCGAAGAGCAGACTGTCACTGTTATGGTCTATCACCAATTTTTTTGTGAAATATGTCTCTCAGGATAAATCTTTGCTAGTATTATCGCTGTTTTAGTCATTTTTGTCTCATCATACAATGATGAATGACATATTATTAATTTGCATGTCGGTTGCCTATATGGTCAGACTGTCTACTTGAACCGGTAAATAATTCAAATGCCAAGCTTGAGCTATCAAAAAGAAAAGAAAAATTAAACTTAATTAGTTTAATGTATCACCTTCTCGCAATGTTGTTCTGTACACTACCCATGTGATGTAGCAACATATAAATCAAGCATAAAGTGTATCAGTGGATGAGTATAACTCCTAGTAAAGTGTAATCGATATTGACTATGATCAACTGTTAGTTGCTGTTGGAATCCTATAAAACTATACATATAGTTAGCCTGAAACATTACGAGATTTTATAATAACGAAAGAATATTTTAGAAGGTAATGTTGGTTTTATCTGATCATTCGGGACTAACAAAATCTAAAAAGGTAATTAGTTACGGTTTGGAATATAATGTATAGGTCAAAAGAAAATATGGAGCAATAGACGCTGAGTCTGATTCATCATTGGAACCTTTATCAGCACTTTCCAGGATAAGTACAGAAGCAGAACTATCAGCATCTCGTCAAGATACCAATTTCTTCTTTATATTACAATACAGAACAAATCTAGTTGGAAAAATGAATTGGGATCGTTGTTTGGAGGAAGGCCAATCAGAAAGCTTATGCGGAAGGTACACAACTGACGCAAGTCTCCGCAAATTCTACAACAATAATATTTAAAAAAATTAATTTGGTCAAAGTTTTCAATTAATGAAAAAAAACCTTATTGCTTTAACATAAAACAATATACAATTATAGCAACTGTATTATGGTCGTTATGTGTACAGTATTCATGTATGGAGTATAAAAAGGTATTATAAACTTGAATCAGTAAAGTATTTGCATTAACATAATTTAAACGTTTGGATCACAGAGCAAATAAAAATAAAGTAACAAATTCATTAGTTCTCTTCCTTTATAAAAGATACAAGCTAACTTTTTGAAATAGACTCATTTACATAATAGTATAAGATTAAGACTTATGATCAAGAGCGCCCTTTAGTGACACAAACTTTCTTTGTATGTGTGTATGTTTTTAGTTTCCCAAATTTGAGGGTATTTTTAAATCTTTCGTCACCCTAACAATATTTTCTGCTTTTTTACTCGTTTATATACTTTATATCTGTGAATGGTCGAAGTACCATCGCAACCAGAAGTCCCTGAAGCTGCTGCAGCAACATCTGCACAATCATCTTCGATACCTGTTCAGCAACAGCAACCACCACCACCACCTGCTGCTGTTCCTGTCTCAGGGCCAACCCGGCAGCAGCAACCAGTTGCCATGCCCCAGCCATTTTATAGAAATAATATGGGTATTATGGAAAGTTTATTCAATAAATTAAAATCTGCAGCAGGTTTTGGAGATCCTTTATCCACTTATTATCCTATCAACCCATTTATTCCACCTTTCTTACCTCAAGGTCATATACAGTTTACTCCAGAAGAAATGATGAAGCAGCAGCAATTAATGTCTATAACTGCACCACCTAATCCTTCTATGGGATTAGTTCCAGTGAACTATTATCAGCAACAACAACAACAGCAACAAGAGCAACAGTTACTCATGTTATTGATGATGATGAGTCAGCAGCAGCCTTATCTTCAACAGCAGATACAGATGCAGCAGCAACCTTACCTTCAACAACAGATGCAATTACAACAGCAGATGCAGCAACAGCAACAGCAACAACAGCAACAAATGATGCAGTATCAACTCATGCAACAGCAAGCGGCAGCTATAATTGCCGCTTCGCAAAGTACCAACCCTACTATGTATCACCCAATGATGATGAACTCGTACACTCAGCAACAACCTTATTACCCACAAGCGCCCTACTACCCTTCACAACAACAGCAACCACAACCACAACCTTATTACCCACAACCAATGTATCCTTATGAGGATTTAACAAGAAATTATTCATCGTATTATAATTCTTATCCACCAAGAATGAGTCGCTTTGGTTCCATGAAGGATTTACGACCTTATTTATAAGAGTATTAATAAAGTACTAAATCTAAATTTCCTGATTTTATCTCGTTTACAATTACATGAAACTTACAAAAAAGTGGATAAAGTCATAGGTTGTGTTGTTCAAAAAGAGTTCGGCCTTTAAATTATCAGATATTTCTTTTCCTTTTACTCAACCCCCTAGTTTACATGATCAGGTCTATTTGTTTAAAGCGATCGCTATTGTCATGTCGATCCTTTTCAAGTAGTGTACAATGTAAAAAAAAAATTATTGTTTCTTTGTTTTAGATGTCAAATGTCTTACAGCATCCCCCTTTTTTTATAATTAGGTAAAAAGGTAGAAAGACAACAGGTATGCTTTAGTAGTAAACGATCAAGAAACACATCTAAGCTTCACCTTTTTTAATAGTTTGTATTAAAGACGCCTAAAGGAACACGAGATTATAACGATAAAGAAATGGCTGTTCGTCAAAATCTTTTCAGGACCATCTCTTCCATCTTTCAAAGACATGGAGCTGTGACTATTGACACACCCGTGTTTGAGTTGAGCGAGATCCTGTCAGGTAAATATGGCGAGGATAGTAAGCTTATTTACGATTTGGCCGATCAGGGCGGTGAACAGTGTTCACTTCGGTACGATCTTACAGTGCCATTCGCAAGGTACCTGGCCATGCAGGGCAAAAAGGAAGCACAACAAATCAAACGATATCAGATAGCTAAGGTTTATCGACGTGATCAACCAGTGATGACCAAGGGACGACTTCGTGAATTCTTTCAATGCGATTTTGACATTGCAGGAAATTATGATCCTATGATTCCCGATGCCGAGGTACTCAAGATCTTGAGTGATACACTTGATGCTGTGCAAGTACCCTTTTATATCAAACTTAATCACCGAAAGCTTCTCGATGGACTCTTTCAGGTCTGTGGAGTGGAACAGACACAAATACGGTCAATATCATCTGCTATTGACAAGTTAGATAAACTGCCATGGGAGCAAGTGAGGCGAGAGATGACGGAAGAAAAGGGTTTGAGTGAAGTAGTGGCAGACCGCATTGGCCAATATGTACTCAAACGAGACGAGCATATCCTAGATATACTAGAGAAAGATGAATTTTTGATGGGAAATGAAGAAGCTCGTCAAGGTATAGCTGATATCAAGCTCCTCCTAGAATATTTAGATCTATTTGGCGTCAAGGATCGTGTGCGTCTAGATTTGAGCTTAGCCCGAGGATTAGATTATTATACAGGCATCATTTATGAAGCGATACAGACTGAGGTCGAAGGTATAGGATCCATTGCCGCAGGCGGGCGCTACGATAACTTGGTAGGGATGTTCTCAGGAACGAATAAACGTGGTCAACCCAAGACAATCCCGTGCGTAGGCATTTCAGTTGGCGTTGAGCGTCTCTTTTCACTTCTTATGGCTCGTCAAGATGTTGAAAAAATAAAGAGCAATGCAACTCAGGTGTATGTCATTTCTGCTGGCGATGGGTTACTCAAAGAACGCATGCGATTGGTTTGCGAATTATGGGATGCAGGCATCAAAGCAAGTTTTATGTTCAAAAATAAGCCTAAATTGGAAAAACAGTGGAATGTATGTGAAAAGGAACAAATACCTTTTGCAGTGATTATTGGCAAAGATGAACTGGATAATAAGCAAGTGAGAATTAAAGATATGAGACAAAAGTCAAATCAGGGTGGAGGGGTCGTTGTTGAACGAAAAGAAATGATTGATGTATTAAAAAATAAATTGACTTGAGTTATGTCGATGTTTGTATTATTTCTTGTTCACTTTAGCACTTGTAATCGCATTAAAGACTGCTACATATCGTCTTTCTTCTTCTTCAAGTTGTGCATTAAATAGTTGCTATTAAATAATTTAATAATCTTACATAATAAAACAGTACATATACATATATATATCTTTTTACCTCAATCTTTAACTGGTAATCTGTCCTTTCTATTTTATCCTTTACACTTGCCATAGTTTGCCCATCGTCAGTGTTATTATCTTCTAACATTGCTGCAGAATTGTCGTTTTCTGATAGTATATTCGTTCCTTTATCCTTCAATCCACGTAAATAATCAATTAATCCCAAGAGATCCTCTGTATTTTTATTAAGGTATTCCTGTCCAGATATTATTTCCATAGATGTTGGAGTAAGGCGTGAAGGTAATTTCTTTGGATCTACAATCTTTGAGAAGTCTTCTTGCAAATTGTCTAGTTTTTTACAATGATAATTTGTTAAACGAGAAAGAGCTCGTCTTGTTCGGATAACTGACTTTTTCTGACGTTGAGACATTACATATGTGGATGGGTTATTCATTGGTGTGTCTGGTGGTAAAAAGAAAGCCTCATCGCTTTTCAAAAGAGTAAATTAAACAAAGAGTTTTTTTTTTCTTTCTGCTTACTTGTCTACAGGTTCTTGTTCTAACCAAAATCTAAGATCAGCAAAATTTGACATGAATGAGGGTATATGACTTGATTTAAAAAAGCCCGCTTTTGTTTAATCTGCTATAATGTATTGCCTGACTGTCTTAATCTCATCCCAAATTTAATAGCGGAGTATAAAAAGAGTTTCCAAAAATTTAACTTCATGGAATTTGACAAAGCTCTTTCGCGAAAATATACGGTACATACACTTGAAAAACAAAACTGCCCTTATAATTCCATCAGGCTTGCTCTCGAAATTAGAATCTTGCCGCAAAGCACTGGGGGCAAAGCAGTGTTCAAAACAGGGTGTCTTCCACCCCAATGTCAGTACTAAGGCCGATCACCCACAGCCAATATTTCGATGTATCAGCTGTAATGTAAGATACAGAGCTGCAACCATGAAGTCAATTGTCCAGTTATCCTTCGAAAATGTCCTTCATTAAGGAGAGCATCGAAACTTCTAGGCCCTCTCAGGAAACTTCGCCTCACCCTTTGGACGACATTAAAACACCACTAAGTATGATACAATGCCTCATAAACGAAATTGATGCTGCCAAATCTAAAATTGAGCATCTATTTGCCACCACTAAACAACTCCAGAATCAATTAAACAAGGAGCAATCATCCCCAAGTCAGCCTACATCAAACATAGCGTTGAACGCCCAATCTTCAAGCGACTTTCCCGAAGCCACCACTGCCCCCACGCCTTGGCGCAATCCCGAACAAGCTCGTCGACTTAAAGGGGGCTTGCTGCAAAAACCATAGCGGCTATGTCAACGTCGTCAAGAAACTGCCGCGAGACTCTTGCAACCACCCTCGAAAAATCAAGGTTTCCAGTATCTTTACCTCTCTACCAAGGCACGATTTCCTGTTGGACAAGTTCGATCTCGACTTCGTAAACTGAAAATCAACAACGATCGCATCCTAGATATAAGTTATCCTGATCGTCACGATGTAGCCCTTATGGTAGACAACGATTATGCAGACGAACTTTGATCTCAACTGAAGAAGTTTAAGATTATCTTAAAAGACGAATTTGATCCATGCGATCCCTAAATTCTACGCAACCCTAAATATGCCGACTGTACCGAGGAAGAAAGAACCAATCTCACCTTTCTGCATCATTGTAACCGCATGGAACGTGCACTAAGATTCATCTGTGCTCCAATTAAACTTGCCATTACACGCTACTTCTATACTAAAGGATAGATTAGCAAACAGACTCTAGATAAGTCCCTTTCTGCCAACTGACGTGTTAATTACACAGTGCCCGAATGTATTTTCATTGAAGATGAAAACATGAGCATTGTGGAAGACCATAATGACACTCACTCACATCTCATGGTATCCCATAAGGCAGATGAGCCTTCGTTATGAGTATCATTAAGATTTCTCCTTTCAACGCCACTGGCTTGACTCACCAAGTCCTTGGTCAGATCCAACCCTTTTCTGTTCTCCTTGTTACCGAGACATGGCTCTTAAGCCCAATTAAGTATCCTACATACTGGAAACAGTTTCACACGTATGACATCAAAACATAGCTATTAGCCACGAAAGGCCATCAAGGCATTAGTCTTTTAATTAACACTAACTGCAGCTACCATGATCATCACCTTACGCAACAAGAAATAATATAAGCCAATACAAATTATCCTTTACTATCGCAAATATATTGATATATTGCCTATATCTTTCACCTCATCTGAATAATCAGACAGTCAAGCTCATATTGGACTTTCTGCCAACTACAACTGCACATACCAACCAAACGATTCTCTGGGCGACTTCAACGCTAGACTTGGAACATTCACCGGAGGTCACTCTACAAATCCTAGGGATAACTTACTAATCCGTTAGATACAGCAAAATAGCAGGATCATATAGAACCAGAGACTGGCTTACGGATAACCTACGTTCATGTCATATCAGGGAAATAGTAATATTGATTTGTTATGAGCAATACTGAGTTTATTGAGCCTTCGATGACAATTTGTCAAATTATAGTACCCAGTAACATTTCCCTTTTTGGCATTTTCAAAAGTTTGAGCACTGTCTCCTGTCTTTCTCTTCTTGGAAGGGACAGGTGCTCTTGGTCTTTTTACTTTGATTTTTACTACACCGTAAGGAGAAATAGCATTAAAATAGTTATTGTTTTAATCTTTGTCTTGGGTACATATGTAGAATATTTGCAGATAGTAAAGTGGGAAATAAAAAGGAAATAGTATTTGAAAAACTAATGAATGAGTCTCTATGTGACCTCTTTATTAGATTTCAAGACGAGAGAGAGAATACATTTAATCAAACTAGATCCCTGTAACTATTCAACCCAGTTATCGCTGTGTTACCTCAGATGCAATTTAGTAAGCTTGGGTTTAAAAGCTCAACATTCAGTTGTTGTACCTTTTATCATTGAATGTAAGTTTTAAGTTATTGATAAGCTTCATGTTATTGATATATTATCTATTTTCTACCTCCTGAATTTTTCTTTTCTTTTATTACATTTAATCATTATTGCTATTACTCTTATTCTACCTTTTGCACCAATTTCTCTTCTACTTTTGCTCAAAATTTTTTCCTGCTTCTACGCTAAATTCATTTTTACTTTTGCACCATTTTTTTTCTCAATAATTTTGGAAAAAAATTCCTTGCTTGTTGTGGATTAAAAATAAAATTTAGAATCAAGTAGCATAATACACCACAATACATACAATTTACTATGACAGAGAATCAGTATTGTTTATGTGTAATCTTTTTCTTCAATATTAAGCTGTTGCTGATATCATTCTGAGCGTAACTTTGAGCCTGGGCAACACTTAATAATCAATAAAAGATATTGTTATTTACAACTTTGTGATGAGTGTATATGTGCTTGTTAATTTTAATTTGAGTTCCAAACTCTTTAAATAAAACTGATATTACTTAGGCCATTAAGCCTAGTTTTATCAGTTTTTGACTCCTTGAAAGGGATTTATTTACGAATGTGCAGAGACAAAATACTTTTGTAATACTATTTAAATCTTTGTCCCATAATGAACATATGTTATTGATTTGATTATAAAATAGAATCAATGCAATCTTCTCCTTTGCCTTTTTTCGAGCGTTTTGTGCCTGTACAAAAAAAAGCCTAACTTTATATAATAGGTCTGTTATGACGTTACACGTTTTCATTAATTTTGAAAACAAGATAAAGCTTAGTATCTTTATCTTTTAAAACAATAAGGGAATAAAATTTTTAGGTTATTTTTACATTTTAAGTCACCTAGAAGAGAGAAATGAAGTTCTACACTCATAATCATTATTAAAAAAGATGTAATGGCAACTTACTGAAACAATTTGCCTCAAAAGTCTTTCTTTTGATGAGCAAACTCAGAAAGATATCAATTACCTCCTTAAAAAGGATTATTTAATGTCAGAAAATTTTTGTTGGTTACAGCAGTAAAAGCTCAAGTGTTTATGAAATCTATTGTATTATACAAGCAAATGAAACTATTACATTAAATCTCTTGAGCTGATCTCTGTATCTGTCCGTAACATATAGTCTTACTTCTATTGTGAGATAACTATCCTCTTCTAGCACGTGTGACTGTGATTCAAAAGAGTCAGGTCGGGGATCCTTGGATATAAGAAAAATTTTAGCGTTGTTTAATTATTTTTCCTTTCTTTTAACCTTTTCGAATAAAAACGGCAGAAACAATGTTCCCCTCTCAACAAGCCTTAAAGAAGAACTTCATTGTTCCCTCTCCCGCCAATGATGCTGCCGCTCCTACTGGTGCCAATCTTTACGCTCGTTTCGCCATTGCTGGTGCCCTTTGTTGTGGTATTACTCACGGTGCCATGTAAGTTATCACAATATTTTTTTTTATCAGTAACCTAACATTTTAAAAATAGGGTAAAGAATGATTATAAAAAATAAAAGCACCTTTCTATGTGCATTACTAAAGGTTTATATAGACTCCCGTTGATGTCGTTAAAACCAGAATTCAATTGTCCCCTGAAGTTTACAACAAGGTAAATGAAATACTAAGGGAGAAAAAAAGCTTTTCGGGCTGATGTATGAATACAGGGTATGATTGCCGGTTTCCGTCAAGTCGTTCAATCTGAAGGTGCCGGTGCCTTGTTGACCGGTTTCGGTCCCACTGCTGCTGGTTACTTCTTGCAAGGTGCCTTCAAGTTTGGTGGTTACGAATTCTGGAAGAAGACCTTCATTGATATTGTTGGTGTTGAAAAGGCCTCTGAAAACCGTACTGCTATCTACCTCGGTTCCTCTGCTATTGCCGAATTCTTTGCTGATGTTGCTCTCTGTCCTTTGGAAGCCACTCGTATTCGTCTTGTCTCTCAACCTAACTTCGCTTCTGGTCTTCTTTCTGGCTTCAGTAAGATCTTGAAGGAAGAAGGTGCCATTAAGGGTTTCTACTCTGGTTTCGGTCCTATTTTGTTGAAGCAAGTTCCTTATACCATGGCCAAGTTTGTTGTTTATGAACGTGCTACGTAAGTTGTTTTGTTATCATGTAGAGATAAGATGCTAATTTATTACAAATAGTGAAATGATCTTGAAGAGCATTGGTACTCCTAAGGATCAACTCGCTCCTTCCACCATGACCACTGTCAACCTTGGTGCTGGTATCATTGCTGGTACTGTTGCTGCCATCGTTTCTCAACCTGCTGATACCTTGTTGTCCAAGATTAACAAGCAAAAGGGTGCTGAAGGTGAATCTCTCACTTCTCGTCTCATTGGTATGGCTAAGCAACTCGGACCCAAGGGTCTCTTCTTGGGTCTTGGTCCTCGTATTGTGATGGTTGCCACCCTTACTGCTGGTCAATTGTAAGTGATTTTTATAGTCTTTATGAGACAGTGCTCTAATTCCTTTTATAGTGCCATCTACGGTGACATCAAGCGTGTCTTGGGTGCTACCGGCGGTGTTGAAATTGCCAAGGTCAACAACTAAGTTATTCATATACACTCCTTTATTTAATGTGTTACAATAAAAAAGAGCATTTTAGACGAAAAAAAGCGTTATGAAGGTGGATCAGTAACGAGCATTCGTTTGATCATTGTTCCCCAAGATTCTGTTTGTGATTGTGTAGCGATTTGATAAGGAAACGGATTAGCATCAATAGTTGTTATAGAAGGAATATGTTCTTTTTGTTCGTTGACAATTTTAAGTATAGTGAGTAAGCATTGTGATAGCTGGCTTTCCATTTGTCGTGTTGCCCTGAGTCTCTCTATTTTATAAAATTAACCTTGCCATCAATGCAAAATCTGCATGACTTACCATGTTCTGATCCAGGAGATGATGTTAGATGGAGTGTGATATTCCATTGCTCCCAACATACAAGCTCTTCACCCTTTGAAAAGGATAGCCAATTCTTTTTTAATCTTTTTTCATAAAACAAAACTGCGAGCTAATAGAAGCTTAGCTATTTTTTTTATATCTTTACTTTTACTTACTTTTCCCTGCTTAATATGACTTGATATTGTGTTTTGCAGGAATTCTGTAATTTTTTCTTCAATTAACTTTTCAACTTCTTGACTATCCGTAATAGACTGATTGAAACAAAATGAGTTTAGAGAAAAATACATTGTTGTAGTACTTACAACGGTCGTGTTAAGAACTCGAAGTTCTCGAGGTGCAACAGTACCAAGTAAGCGGTGAAAAAAGATGGAATGCAATAAACCTGCATTTTTACATTAGTTATTGCACGCTTGAAAATGTTTGCTGTACCTCGAAGTGCATCCTTTACATACTCCCTAGGAACGTTTGTCTATAAACTGTTTAACCTCATCAACAATAAATAATAGATTTATTAAAATGTATAAACCATTTCTAGATTAAATTCTTGTGCTATATTCGCCATATTTTATTAATCACCAGAAAGATAGAAAGGGAAAAAAAAGGGAAAA
This sequence comes from Rhizopus delemar RA 99-880, assembly GCF_000149305.1. NCBI lineage: Eukaryota > Fungi > Mucoromycota > Mucoromycetes > Mucorales > Rhizopodaceae > Rhizopus > Rhizopus delemar. Next base: position 82,238 of record NW_027137855.1, on the reverse strand, counting down.
AAAAAAGAAAAAGCAACGTGATGTCGTCATTAGGGTTTAAATCCAAGCACAGTCAAAGTATTACCAACCATGATCAGACTACCAGTTATTAAGATCTGAGTGGGCTTTATTGATTTGTTTGATTGATTCACTACAAGTTCAACTGCTTCTTCAATTGTGCCTACGATATAAATATGACTTTTAGGAAAGGTTGGGTTTAGGGTGATCCAGTCGATGGCTGAAGTATGTTGAACAAAGGTGATCTCATCAGTAGATACGTTGTTATTGGTGTTGTCTGTAGTATAACCTTCCTTGAATGTGATATTTGTCGTAAAGATAACATCCTCAAAATGAACTATAGGCTGAAGTTTTGATAGTACTTCAAGTAGCTGATAGCTATTACGACCGTGGGTACAATTAAAGACCAAGATGCGGTAACCTTCTTTTTGACAGAGAGCTTGCTGAAACCATTCAGTACATACCTGGAGGCTTTCTACTGTATGTGCACCATCTAAATACCAAACTACGTTACTACCTTTGGAGGCGTATTTGGTATCTTTGATATCCAATAGTTGACCACGACCAGGCCATGAGACATTTTTTAATCCCTCCTTAAATTCTTTTGGGATAGTCTCTTTGAATTTGATACCTCGAATGGACTTGAGCCAAATCTTGCATAGTTCGATGGCAATCAATGCATTGTATTTTTGATGTTCCCCTGCCAGCCCTAGTTTGGTTTTGTTTGTTTTTATTATTCCTCAATAACAACAACACATGGCTTACCAATCTCAATATTATTTAGATTCGAAGCCTGCTTTGCATTCAGAATCATTAATGGGGCATTTTTCTCTTGTGCCCTTTGCATAGTTACTTGCATCGCTTCAGGCATTTGTTCAAAACAAACAGCTGGTACATTAGGCTATTATTCCTCAGTAAATCACTAATCACTTTTTTTTTCTTGATCATTACCTTGATTATGCCAGATTTATGCCATGCAATTTTATCAATTGTTTTTCCCAGCTTAGAGACATGATCTAATCCTAAAGCGGTGATACCACAGACAATTGGTGTTTCTATGATATTGGTTGAATCATATTCACCACCAATACCTACCTCCAAAATAGCGCAGTCCACCTACATATACAAATACAGAGGTTGATGCTTGGTTACATTTATAAATAAAGATTACCTTTTCTTGAATAAACGTATGCAGTGCAACCAGAGTTAAATATCGAAAATACGCTGGCTTATCAGGATGTAGTCTTGAACTTTGAATTAATTTCTTTCTTGTATTATCACTCTCTGATAGTTCCACAGTTTCCTTTGTAGCCTCTAATCTTTTCCAAACATCTTGAAAATACTTAGCAAACAACTCTTCCTTAATTGGTTGTCCATTAATACGAATGCGTTCACGAACAGCAACCAAGTGGGGGGAAGTAAACATGCCTGTTTTGATAGTAGGATCATAGTGATGTAAAATAGATTGAGTAAGAGCGCATGTAGAACCTTTTCCCTTGGTTCCTGTGATGTGAATCAAGTTAAGTTTATCAAAGTCCTTGGGTTCATAACCAATGCGTCTAAGATATACTTTCATTCCATCCAAGCTGCGAGGTTTCTTCTTTTGAGGGCCTGCCTTTCGAAGTTTTTCCAAAAGAATAGCACTGGATTGTAAAGAATTCAAGTTATTCACAGCTTCTGTATAAGTAAAATTCATGTTTTGGAAGAGAAAAAAAAAAGGATCGAAACGAGAAATTATAAAACAAACAGACCAAAAAATAAAGCATTGTATTACATAAACGTATTTTTATTCGTAGATCCAGCCATTTATGCCTTGTATAATTTCTTGACCAACCATGCTTACTTGGTCTTGGTCTTTACCAACCACACTCACAACCACTCTTACACCATTTTGAAGACCCCATTTGGGATAACTTCCAATCTTGATGTCTTTTACCTTGCTTTGTACTGTTGTTAAGAACTGTGCAATGTCCCCTTCTGCTAGGCTCGTAGCGACCTGTATACGGTGATATCCCTTTTGATCACCGACCATTTCTTGAAAATGAGGTTTAAGGGAAGACATGAGGCCCTCAAATAATTTGGGTATACCAGGCAAGATATGTATGTTTTTATTCACTATCACCACAGGTACCCAGAAGTTTTTATCTGGTCGTAGCTTGATTGAGGGCTCAGGGAACGTCGCCATGCGTTTACGTTCTTCTGTCAGTTCCCAATTTGGAAATCGTTGTTTTGAAGAAGTTTCCATCAATTGACATGTTTCCTGGTCAAGGACGAGTGGAAGTGAATATGCTTTAGCAATAGCTGAATAAGTAATGTCATCATGTGTAGGCCCTATCCTAATTTATTAGCTCTGTAGAAGAAAACATAGTAGGTGACATGCCTATGCCTCCACTGGTGAACACAAGGTTATGTTGGCTAGATAGTCTCTTTATAGTTTCTGCAATAGCATCATAATCATCAGGAATAGTTTCCACTCGTCTCAAGTCAATACCAAGATCAAACAGATACTTGGCTTACTTTTTGTTATTAGCAAAAACAAATTGCAAGTATTTTACTATATGTACCCAAAAAATAAGCATTAGAATCTCTTGTTTTGCCATTTAATATTTCGTCTCCAATAATACAACAAGCAGCTGTAGTCAATTGTCTTTTATTCATAATTGAGTAATGACGACAAGCTAATGCAAATGCATTTCTCGAAATAAGAGGGAAAAACATAAATCCAAAATAAGAAAAAAATTAATTTTTTATTTTTTGTTCACCAAAAATCATTGGAATAAGGTTTCACAGCAGAGAATGAATTTTTAGCTATAAAAAAAAGGTGTTCATATGCTCATTTATAAAAATATACCCTATTTTACCTTCGGTAGATGTTTCGGCTTGATATGGGCTCATCATTGAAGCGTCATGAAAATGGCGAAAGTGAGAAGGATATACGAAAGAAGCAGGATTGTCAGCAAAGATAGGATAAAGGATATCTAAGATATTGAATTGATTCGCCAATACTTTTGCTCTAGCAAATGGGATCCTGTTACAAATGTATGACGTGATATGTCTATATAAAGCTCTTTTTTTGTTTATTTACCAAACTCCTTTTAAATGCATCGCTCCTACTTTGACAACCACACGACCTTTTTCATTTTTCAAGATACCGTCTCTTTTTCCACGAGACATACCTGCGACATTCAATAGCTTGGTGCCATTGATCATGTCATTGTCTTGACGACGAGCTACACAGGTGCCTTGAATGTCAACTTGGTAACAAATTGTGTTTTCATCTTCCCAAAGCGTTGTTGTCAATCGAGGTCGGTGAGCTCTTGATGAATAAGGATGAAAATGAACGGGTGGGAGAGTGGGAAAGGGGGCTCGTATGAAAGGATGTCCTGACCACTGCTGCTCCTGCCATTGATCTTTCCCTTAAAGAAAGCTTTAATACTAAATGAATTTCCTCATCAAATTAACCTTTTACTTTCTAAGGTAGACTCGCCTTGATTCTTTTGTTGCATATTTAAAAAGAAAGTAAATGAAATGAAAGGTGTTCTTTTATAACTCATATCAACTACCGATTGAATGCAAATAAAACCGAAAGACAAAAACCGAAAAATGGGACCGAAACAAGGTTTTGATGATTGTAGAATCATAGTGTATGACACTACTTGCGTCACTTGCCTAAAAAGAGGAAAGGGAAAGAGGGATGGGCGGGTGAGTGCGGGAGAGAAAGAGAGTTAGAGGGGAATGAATAAGGGGAATACAATGTAAATAAGGAATTTTTCTCTTTTTTCTCTCTTTCTTTCTCACATGAGTGTAGAATCTACCATTTTACCAGCAAGTCATACTTTTGGACAGCAAGAGTCTAGACAAGCTTCCAAATTCATTTTACGCTCTGCTTTACAAAAAGCAAATACTGCTGTACGTTGTGATTCAACTAATGATGTTTTGGGTGCACTTCATGCTTATAAAGAAGCTGTTGAATTGTTGAATAGAGTACTAAACTTGATTGATAAAGAAAGTGATAAAAGACGTTTACAGGAGATTGTAATGAGATAATAGATAATATGCAATACCCTTTTTCCTTACACCTTTCTTTGATAGCATGATTCTTATTCAGAGCGCATTCGACTTTTAACGGCCATTGCAAATGAGGAAGTAAAAGAAGAGGAGGAAGAGGAAGAAGAGGAGGAATGGTTAATAAAGTCGAAACTACAAAAGGCAACTATACGTAAAATAACATCAATCGAATTCAAAAGTAATGAAACATCGCTCATTATACAAGCTTCAAAAAGTACACCGTCTACAGCTCAAAAACAACAAGAGCAACAGCAAGAAGAAATATGCTTTGAACAAAAAGAATGTAGATTGGATCAAAAGATCGAAAAGAAAAAAGTGCCTTCACTAACACTACCTTCTTTAAAAAAAAAAGAGGAAGACGAGCAACCATCAAAGAGATCAACGCGTACAAGAACCAGCAGTTTACCCAAAGTACCAAGATCTTCATCAATGTCTACAGTAGAGACATTAGTTGAAGATCAACCAAAATACCCTACCAAGTTACTTGCCTCTAGCATTGGCTCAATACGTAAAAAAGCTGTTAATCGGCTATCTATGGAAGGCATTGTTGGACGTAAAAATTCAACCTATATACACAGCAATGGAAGCCCTTCATTTGGCCATTTTTTAAAAGATCAAACAAAAGATACAGATGATCTAAAGGAGCATCAACATTTGGAATTAATTCTAGCATTACAAAAGAGTATGCAGCAAGGCGCTTATATAACAAAAAAGCTTTATATACCCAAAAGTTTATGGTAACTTGTATAATGCAATAAAGAAGACATATAATGACTATTTTATTTAGGCAGCAGTCCAATGTAAAACTGTCTTATATTGATATCAAGATATCAGCATGTACCACCATTATTAATGATATCTCTCGGCTCGAAAGCTGGACTTACTTGAACGACTTAACTAGTTCGTTAAGGCTACTGGATCATGTTGAATTATCCGTGGAAGGTTTAAAGAGCAATTTATCGAAAAAATTGAAGAGTGAACGTTCCAAGAAAAAAGACATTGACAATTCAAATCAAACAATGAATAGCATTCAGGCAATACATCATAATGCAAAGACTGAGAGGAAGGCGAGTCAGTCTTTTATTTCATGGGGAACAAAATTAACTAAATCAGTGGAACGTATGAATGCCTTTAGTTTATCCAAAGGGTAAATAAATAGAGAAATGATAAAGCAAGGATTAATTAGGTGATTTGCTGTGTAGAGATTATAATTATAAACAATATATTGAAGTATTAGAAAGCTTATTTAATCAAGTACATGTCTTGGGTAAGCAAAGCTACATACATAAAATGAATTATGCTAATAAGTTTAATAGAGAACTGGTTAAATTACTACTATGAAGAAAAAAAGAGATCAGATAGTCCGCAGTATGATATGATTATCGTAAAAACGATTAAAGTATGTGATGCAATCAATACAGTTGTGGGCGGATTTATTATCAGAGATATTACTGTTTTGCTTGCACAATGGTTAAAAAGGGGTAGTTCATGGGTGAATGAATAATAATACTAGTCAATCATAATACATTATTTTATTATTTAAAATGTACTTCTAAACATTTTTATTTCCACCATCACCGTTTGAACGCCCACTGGATGAAGTCTGGCCAAGATGCCTCGCTTCTCTAAAATATCCAAAAATTTTGTATAATAAACAATCAACTGAGCCAAGACTGCGTGAAGTACGCTTGTACCATTTTTAAAATTACTGAAATATTGAATCACAGAAGCATTAATCGACCGAAGTGATTGGCGCCATGTTTGTGCAAAGTGAGAAGAGGTACGTTCAAGATCAGGAATTGAACAAGTGTCTGGTTTTTGAACACACTGAATCATTGTGCCAAAATAAGGTTTTAGCTGTTCATCCACAAATGCGCTTGTTTGAAGTGACAAAAGCTGTTTGAAATAGTTTACTTCATTTTCTACAGCTCGGCTGTGTGTTTCCTGTGTAAGATGTGTATATGAATACACAAATCGGTTCGTGTTTACTTATTTACCTGAAAGACAGATATGATTAAGTCATAATTATTCACTAGAAAAGCAATACGTTTAGGTGAATCGGTTAATTCATTCGACATGCGTGAAAGGACTGCTTCAAATTCATCGCGTAGTCTGTGAATACTATTGGATAATATGGCGTCATCATACCCATCATTTAATACCAGTAAAGAAGCTGCAAATTCTGCATATCTTCTAGTTATCTTGTTACAAATAATTTAGTCTAAAGAAATACACAAAAGAGGGAGACTTACAAAATGTGGATGAATATCTTTAGGCATTGATTTACTGTGGAACATCTTTTTCAAGCTTTCTATATGTAGCGACATTATATGCTGAAACCTAGGCCATAAAAGCATATTCGTTGCATTTGTGTATCCTTCTAAAGCAGGCACACGCCTTCTTTGTAATTCCAATGCCAATTGTGTATTTATACGAATACACAACAATAAACCAACAGCATCATAAGAATTTTCTACATATGCCTTCGTAAATTGCTGTGCGTACAATAAATCAATCAGTCAGTGATCTCCCTATCAGTCCTTTCCCAAGCTTACCATCCCCACTTTTTCAGTAGGTTCAAAGATAGATTGAAACAAAGATTTTGTTGTGTCTGCAGCAGACTTTGAGTCGCGTGAAAAAAACTCATGAATAAACAGATATTCTGAACTTGCGTTGTCAATGAGCGTTAAATTGAAACTTCGAAATAATTGTTCAAATTGGTATTTCTTTAACTTAATTAGTTACTGTTATTTTGCTATGTTACTTATACCTGTTCTTTAGCCTCTGCAGCATGTACTAAAATAACACCAGGATCTTGTATTCTTAAAGTGTCACTTCGATCACCAAGGGCAAATACATTTGTCTTGTTTAATACTGGTTTATTGCTATTACCAAATAATCCTCCCTTTCTTGTGCCTTCATCCGAGCCAATCATATCTGATTTTTCTACAGGGACAGTCTATGAAGAAAATGAATTCACGCGTGTGCTGTTTTTTATCTACTATTGGTTTTACCTGAAGCTTTAAAAGCCCTTTACAGTATCTTTCAAAATGGTTATGAAAATACCATTTCAATGCATTAATATACGTTTGTCTTATTTCAGTGGCTGCATCATGATGCCTTTCCATAATAAAGCCGTGAAGATCCTTGTATTTCAAGAACACAGATTGTTGCATGATTTGGATGTTTGCATTCGGTACACACAACAGTTGGATACGAGAGAGAAAGAAATCACGAATGGTGGATGCCGCTTTGAGCCGTAACTTCTCTAGCTCTGGTCCTACATTTTGTAGCGATTTTATTGGCCGATTTTGGTTTGCTTTAATAAAACGCATTTGCTTGTTGATAGTTGTAAGATATTCTAACCAAACTTCGTCTACTTCTTCCTCTGTTATCTTTCTAAAACAATTAAATTGAAGTGAGTGATTTTAAAGGAATAAATGTCAAATAAAGCTACTTTATCATGTAAGGAGGTATCACCATGCCTTGTAATGCCTTTCCTAACCTGCTTTCCAAGGTCTATGAAAGTATTTGTATTTTTATAATCTATCAGTGATATTCATTATACCTTTCGATTTTTCAATTTGAGGTTCATGAATGTAGACTTCTCCTGCAGATTTTGTATTTCACCGCTGATATTACCAAGGTCACTTTGAAATACGTTTAATAGCTCTTCCATACGCCCAAGTACTTGGTCACAAAACTATTTAACGTGTACGTTAGCATGTTATTCTTTCTGTGCATAACTGTGTATCGTTTACTTGTATTTCTGTATGCAAATCGACAAAAGACTGTACATTTTCAGCATCTATACATTTTTTTATGTTAGCAAAAAGCGAGAAGATGCTGCTTGTTACTACATTTCTTTTCAAGTTCTTCTTGTGCCAATATTTTTTCTGTAATAATCTGCTTTGCATATTCGCGCAAGTCCATATCTTTTTCTAGTGTAATATCAAGTAATTCATCTTGCTCCCTTCCTCTGTCAGTAAAATTATGCCGTTGCATACATTAAAAAAAATTGCACAATTACCATCTAAATCGTCAAATGTGAAATCGACTTCATCCTCACTGGTAAAACTTTTTTCAGTATTATTGTCCTAATGTCGGTTAGAAACTATTTTGTATTATACAAAAGTGTATTTACTTCTGTAGCCGGAGGGGTTAATAAAACATCAAGCTCGTTTAGAACGCTTGAGTCGGGTATAGGTGGTAAAGATTTATTAGGCATAATTATAAAAAGAAAGGATTTATTTCAAGTTCAGAAAGATTCTTTTTTAGCTTTTGCTAACTCTCGTTGACATAAACTCAGTGCCAGCTTTGATAATTCGAGTGCATTTTGCTGTTCCTTAATTTGTGTCTTGATTGCGTCTAATTCTTTTGTGAGCTTATCAATACTAGAGGTATCTTGAACAACAAGTTTGACAGGTTGAACGTTTCTGATCTGACTTAATTTAATTTGTTTCCTATTCAGAGCAAATCTCAACATGTAAAATTGTTTTTTATGTATTATCTTACGCGCAAATAGGGCATGTTGCTTGTTTACTGCTATACTTTTCTGTTCTTTCATTGACCCAGCGTCGAATGCAACTATATAATAATCTATAGATTGAAATAAAAAAAAGTGATTCCTTTTATACCTTTCTCCAAACAAATGTCCACAATTTAAACTGATCAATCGATGATCGCCTTTGTTTTTCCAATTATCTAAACAAAATGTACATTGAAAGCTTTCATCGTCCTCTTCTTTGTCAAATTCAAGCTTTGGTCTTTTTTGACTCATACAAGGAGTGCAAAAAAGAAAGGAAAAAGAAAAAAAAATGTGATTTTATATTCAACATGGTTTAACATAGAGTTAAGACGAAAACATGAATTCAGTAAGATGTAGCCTATAAAAAAGAAATGTATTTGTAAACAAATTGTTTACATGGTTAAGTAGTATTTTTTACTCTGATAGAAAATGGTGTGAATTAACAAAAATACTGCATTGTTAAAAATTTTGTAAAAGCAGTGCTGCATACGATAGTAATTTCATCCAAATACGACAAATCAGGATCAGATCACCCATTCCCCTTAGTAACATAACTAATACAAATGGTGCGACCATACCTAAACAATCGTAGCTTCTGCTTGTCAAATAAAATTCAAGGTTATCGACCGTTTGCACTAACACATTATGCTTGCTTGCGATTCATTAATTATATTTTTTTAGATATCGGCAAATGAAGAAAAAATGTTGCCGCATATTGCACTTATTAGCTTCAGAAATTTTGTATTCATCGAAAAAGACAATGAAGATATACCTATAGGCAATAGCAAGTACATCTTAGTTGAATTTGAGTCTACATTTGCTCTCTTGAGCTGCTTTAACATTGTATCATTTATTCATTAAAACATGTTGATTGCAATTAACAACTTAAGTATTTTTATATAATTACTCTATATATTATTATCCATGAATGTACATATCAAAGATTAGTAAATAAACGAGTTAACAGACTATTTTCTGAAATTATAGCAAGTGTTTTTTGATTTGTAAGGTCTCCCTGTAAAACTCAACAAAGTGGATATTTGAGAACCCTCTTCAACACCGTCCTATCATTTGGGATGCAAAATCAGATTGCTACTTGTGTGATTACTATTATGTATCAAAATGGAAGATTTCAGCTGACAGCCTAGATGTACGCTATTGTTATTAATCATTGGAAAAGAGGTAATAAAAATTGGTGAAGAAATGTAACAAGATCGGAAAGAATTCAGAATAAGAATTGGCAAGAAAAGATATCCAAATGGAAAGCAAAGGAAATGTCAACCTTTGGTTAGATCCCTTAATCTCAGATTTAGCAGAAATGCATTCTATAATCACATTCGTTGGCATTGAGCATTAAGTTTCAAGCGGCTAGAGAAGATTCCTAAAAAAAAATCAGGGGTGAAACTCCAGCGAAAAGCAGCAGTACTTGCATGGATGTCAGATAAAGGCATGGATTTTGAAAAGAGCTGTGTCTTCCTTGACGAGACAGGTTTTAACCTCCTCGTCAGACGTTCTCGAGGTTAATCTAAAAAAGGTGAACCTGCCAAGTCCATCGTTCCTACCTCTTGAGGAACTTCGATTATAGCCCCTGGGGCTATTTCTGCACAAGAAATAATCAACATCTCATTGAGGAAACCAACTATGATAGCAGTTAGCAAAAAAAGAAAAACTGATGGTGCTGCTGTAACAACTACTGTAAAAATCTGAATAAGATCAATCATTCCCTGGGCTATCTGCAAAATGTTTTGGACGTTCTTGATAAAAATGATTTGAAAGAGTATTAATATTGTCATGAACAATGCTCCTATTAATAAACCTGCTACCATCAGAAAATGTGTCGAAGATGGAGGATGCAGATGCCTATATCTCCCACCATACACGCCTTTTTTGAACCCTATTGATGGGTTTTGGTCATAGGTAAAATTTGGTGTAAAGAGCGAACCTTTCGATAACGGAGATACCTTAAATTTTAGAGTCATGAAGCAACATACAAAAGTATCTCTAAAAGACTATCAAAGGTGGATCAGACATTCTGTTTTGTTTTATGAGGGTTGTTTAGCTTTGCAAGAAAAACTTTAATTCTTTTACAAAAAAAAAAACTTTTATCAAACTCTTGAACATTTCCAAAAACAGCGGCTGCTTTACCCAAGTCTGATGGAATCCAGTATAACTGCCGTCAGAGAAAGAGAAGCTCTTTAATAGGACATTAGGATTTCAAAACTGTAATACTTCGAATAATTATTATGTCGAAATTGGGAAAACTAGTGTTTTGCTTCAAAAAGAATTACTTGTGAGAGCAGTTACAATTATAATACGTGTTTAACAAGTATGGTCTTTTTGTTGGATTATTTTGCAGAAAAGTGCATTCAAGCTCCTGTTTTATTTTACATGAAAACCGATTTTTTTAACTTTTGCTTCCAATTTTTCATGAGGTATAATAACATTTTCATGTATTGTAGATGGCGTTGTATGTATTGAGATGGGTTGCATAGTAAATGGAATACAATTATCTGTTTCTATGGTAACAGTTATATCGTCTAATGCTCGCAATAATTCACTCGTAAATCGCATATCAAATATATCCAAAATATATTTGCGCACGGGTGTTCTAAAATGATAGCTACCTAGTAACTGGCATACAGAATAATATAAATCCACTCTTTTAAATGAATCTGGGTATGTTTGCTTCAGTTTTGCAAGGTTTTTTGATGCCTCATTAGCTAATATGTGATTACTCATATCGCCAATATGCTTTAAGATGTCTGCTCCTATTGAGTCTAAAGTCGCTGGCTTAGGCAATTGTGGTGGTGATGAAAGAGCTGGCTTGTACTTCCAGTTTTGAATCTATTGTTTTGGTGGTGTTACTAAGCGCATTTTAAATATTTTTATTTCATTACTCACACTCAGGAATTTTTGTAAATTTAATGGTACACATAATCCTTCAGGTTCTCCATTAGCTGACACTACACTTTCCCAGCCTATCTCCCCTAATATTTCCACGCCTTGCTGTGTCTTTGCAATCAGACCAAGTACAAAATAGCAAGTTCTACAACGTCAATGAGTAGCTATTTTTTTTTTTTTTTTTTTTTTTTTGGGTTCTTACCCCTTGAGTGATAATATTTGACTATTTTCTGCTAAATAAACAATATCTTTTACAATATCTTCTTCTTCAAGGAACGGTAATCCATTTTTTGTTGCACCAATATTTCCCAAAGCCCATAAGATAGCCTTTAATTGGCTCAAAGATTCTCCAGAATCAGACTTTTCCCCAGAGAACTTACGAACGTAATTTGCAAACAACTGGAAGTGACCCTTTTGTCTTAATAAAGTACATCCTTCTTCTGTCTTTGTCAATTCACCATAAAAGTGAGGTGGTGTGAATCCATCTCCTGGTTGACTAAAGAAAAGGTGAATCTTGAGTCAAGTAACAAAGGCTATCATGTGGTTACACTTACAGCATTTCAAAATCATTTTCACTATCTGTTCTTTCTTCAAATGGGTTTATCGTCTTTTTATCAGGAGAATTGATCAAAGCTCTCGCCAGCGAAAGCTCCAATTGAGTTACATAGTTTTGATTCCCACGCTATGTACGCTTTTTCAACACATTTTTCTTTCAAATCCTGATGCTTTCCTTACCTCAAACCAATCATCCATCTCTTTTTGCACATAACCGAGAGCATTCAAATATCGGAAACCAGTTGAGGTTGATAAAAACCGAAGTAAAAGCGGATTGCCAATTTCACCTAAATGGCCAAGACTGGGTCGATATTTGACCAACAATTCTAAATTAGCTTGATTTTCACAGGCTTCATACAATAAATTCACAGCCGTCTGGCAGACATCCATATGAGTATCGTATAATTGAGTCACTAGCAATCGAATGAGCCAATCATTGTGCTCTGCCTCCGATTGTCGCATAATCATGCCAATGTGTTGGGTAGCAAAGAGTCGCATTGGATTGTATCCTGACGTCATAATTTTGGATAGCAATACCCGAGGATGCCCATTCAAGGTATAATCGAGGTTGGTAATCATGGCAACTTTTAGATCGGTTCTGTTCTTGAGTTCAGATATCTGATAAAAGCAGCTAAAGATTTTGAACTTTTCGAGAATGCGAACACCTTCCTTGTATTTTGAAAATGTACCCAATAAAGCAAAGTAGCCGCAAGTGAGTGTGCTTTCCATTCGTTCTTTTGAAAAAATTGGTTCTGTTTCTGATTGCCCATTGTTCTTTAAAGGATCGAGCTCATGGAAGGCTTCCGCAATGTCCCCCAATAGCTTACTTTCGCTTAGGTACCGTACACCATCTGGGTTGCTTAATAGAGTAGATAATAAGGTACAGCCGGTTTTTACATACTTTGTAATTGTGCCTTTGGTGGCATTGATATCAGAAAATTGGTGTTTAAAAGGTCGGTAAAATCCTAAAAGGCGCTTAATGAACTTTTTGCTACGCATAGCTTCTTCTAATCGACGTGGGTTCAGTAAAGGTCCTTGGAGAAGTTCGATTACACTTTCCCAATTCCATTTAGTATAGTCTTTTGTAGCGAGCGCTTGTGTATCTATCAACAGTTGTCGAAAGTGAGCATCATCAATTGCGTAGCCAATCTTGAGTTTTACTTCATGAACTTTTTCCTGAGTACGCAGTGAAGGACTACTTGGCCTATCGTTTGCTTTATGGGACACAGGCGTGTTATAACGTGTGCGTGCTCGCGTGAGCCGGTCGATATGAGCAAGCGCAGTGTTTGCATTATGTCTTACTTGCTCATCTTCAAAATTAGAAGCCAAGGTAAATAGCTTGGGAAGAGATTGGACCTGGATTGCCATTAAGATGGGCAATAGACGCGTTGACAGTTGAAGAATTTCACCAATGAGTAAAGTAGCTTTGCGTGAAATGAAAATATCATCTGATTTCACCATATCCACAAGGGCCATCAAGATGTCAGATTCAATAAAAATGATAATGATAATACTTAAATGGTGGTCAAGCATCTTCAGTCTTTCAGAATTGCTCGCTGATATTGCGCTAGAATCTTGAGTGCAACGAACATAAGCATCTGGACTTATACCGCCTGCTGTTAATAGATTGGTCATCACTGCACTGTTTAACACAGAAGTTGGACCTCCTCGTGAAGGTGTCTTTGGTGATTCATGATTTGTTGCAGGTCCTATCTGAACTGTGTGTTGTCGGCCTGATAAAAAGCCATGGTGATCCTTTGGTAATTTTACTCTAAAAATATCAAAAAACATATCTAATACTATCCTCTATAATAGCGCAATGTTACATATAAGACAAACTTTTCACTATATACGATTTTGATTCTTTTACCTGTGTTTCAGGAACAGGCATCCTTAATGCTTGCACGACTGATCTTGCTGCTCTCATATTATTGGCACTCATATAGAATAGGCCTGCCCAACTCTTCACTAGGGTCGTTACCATCTTTACACTGTTTTTTAATCGCTCTTCATAATTAGCTCCCTTATTTAACTCGGTGAATGGCGCAATAATTGTTTCTAATTCAACGCCTGGTCTCAAATAACATCGTCTATCTGGTGTATCGAGCACATAAAGAACAGATTGTATTAATATTTCGGATATGGCTGGTTGTCCATCAATCAATGCCTGTATCAAGACTCGCAACCCACCAGATTTCACTGTAAGTTCAATGTCCAAAATGGCTAAGCAAATGAAAAATGAGAATGCCTCTTGTTTGGGAGCAAAATGATATAGTAATGTTTTACCTAATTCGGCTAATGTTTCAAGGGCTATATTCCTCAGTCGACAATCTTGCTGCTCAGCAATAGCAACTACTGATCGAACAATACCTTGCTTTATATGTTTAACACCTCCATATTCAATAAATGATCTTATCAATTTCAATGTTTGTTCTCTCTCTGGCTCATGTTCTTCTTGATCGCGAGCAAGGGCTCTTTTTTTTTTATAAAAATATTGGTTCTCGGTGTAAAAGTGAAAAAAAAAAAAGTAATATTTGCCGAATAATTTACCTTACACTAAATATGTCTATTTGATAATCCATCATAAGCTTTATATCATTTGGTTCTTCCACTAATAATCGCAGTGCTCGTAATCCCATAATTCGAATATGCTTGGTTGGGCTTACAATACACTGCCTTAAACTATATAATAAAACTATAAATAATTTATATTTTACATTTTGGCCTTATAACTCACCAAGATATTAATTTTCCTTTTCGACAATATACATGGATATCCGTTGTGTTTTTCAAGATTCTAATTAAAGTTTCAAGTTTTTCCATTTTTGAATCTTTTATCGTATTTCCAGGTTTATTACCAATTCTCCACTCATCTACTTGTAATGTTTGCATGATGTGTTCTAGCCTTTTATCTAAAGGCCAGTGATCTATTAAACTTTAAGTTTACAAGGAGTAAAAAGATCAAACCAGTAACTAATTTACCGTCATCAGGAAAAGATGCATTTTCTTGAGATACTTTTTGTTTGCCAGTCGTTAGTGATTTCAATTTGGAACGTGTTTGAGCTAAAGTAGTTGGTGTAATGGAAAACCCATGACAAACAAATTTATGCGCTTTTAATATTTTGGCGACCTCAACAATATTGTTTCCTAATTAAAAAAGCATTCACTCTTTGAAAGTTCAATATTCTCCCTCCCCCGCCTCCCCACGCAGTCCTCTATCTCTCTATCTCTACCTGCATTGAGACGAATGTTTTCAATGGCTTTTGTTGTTTTATTAATAGCCCCATTACATTCTTCTAGCTCTGCTTCTAACTCTTTAGTGCGTCGCTTATCTTTTACATACACTTCCAACATATTTTCAACACCAGATTTAAGTTTTGTTTCTTTATCGAGTCTTGTCAATAATTCTTCCAACTTTTAGAAAATTAACGATTTTTAAATAAATGTTTAAAAAAGGAGTGAATGTTTATACTTTTGTAATACCTCTTGCTTTATTGTCGTGAGATCTTCGGCCGATTTAATTTCAGTAGCTTCTGCATCTTTATTTTGTGAAGATGGTAAATAATGGCTGAAGGAAGGTGAAGGACTCATTAAAAAAAAGCAGTAATTGATGAGTCGTATTTGCGTATGTAAATGAAAAGGAGAAAAAAAAAAAAAAAAAAAAAAAAAAAAGAAAAAGTTCTGAGAGGAGAGGAGAGTCGGAATCAGTATCTCGATATAATCACGTGTACATACTTGCGTGAAATGCATTTTTATATACACAGAATTCCAGCTCATTCATTCAAATACATTTTATAAATGTTATAACAGTCTTGTCTGTAAAAAGATAAGTAGAGACGTGGCTTTATAATACAATCTATATGTAATTGCGACAAGTCACGTCGACTTTAATTTCTGGAAATAGTGTATTCTTTAAACAGTGACGGAGATCAATTCGGACTACCTTGTCTTTCAAGTACAAAGCAATCTGTAAATTCACAGACTTAAACATGGGAATCTATTCTGTATTTGAAACTTTCTTTAAACTTTTGAATGACAATATTACAGTCATTCTAAAAAGTAAGGTCGCAGTTTTAATGAAAAAAAAAATATACACAAAGCAAGAGGCATGTGTCCTTTTGAAAACGTTAAACACAATCCAATGTTTCAATATTGTTTTGTTGTATTCCAAATTTGATATAAATTATCACAGAAAGTTGAATGTAAAAAGACCTTCAATGATAACTAGGCATAATAGCTGTATAACTTTATTATTTCATCATTTTCTCTTGGTTATTAATTGATATAATTTCATCCAGTGATTTTCGAGATTCAATAACTTCATTTATAGACTTTTTAAATGCTTCATCCTTTAAATATTGATTGTAATAACCAAAGTGATGGCGTCTGATAAGTAAATCATACTCTATGTAAACAACTTGAATCATCCATTCAAATCCACTTAGTTTCTGCGTTTGATAACTTTTTTTAGGTGAAAGCGCACATGCTACATCGCTATTCCTCCAAGGGCAATAGATCTGGTGCATATTGATAGCATCAAGAGCTTCTTGGTCATTGTAAAAAAATTTGTGAGCAAAGCATAAATCGCATCTAATGCCTGGTGTTTCAACGTCTATAGATTGCCAACCAAACGATGCAAGTAAATAAGCATTTAAAATATTGTTGTTGATATCATCATTGTCTGATAACCCTTCTGCATCCCTTATGATATATCTAATTCTCTTCAAAAACGCGTCGTCCTATTCATATCGTTCTCAACAAAAGAAAGTTTTTTTTAATATAAACTACTTACGGTTTGTTTTTGGATAGGTGGTATGATCTGGTACGATGATATATTTTTTCCTTCGCGTTTAAGCCTGTTGATTCCTTCGGATAGAGTAATTACTGGAAAATTGTAGATATCATCTAAAGTTAAAATGGTTAGATAATTCTTTTAAATTGCTTTTTTATATAGTTTACCAGAACAATGATCATCTCTCCAAATACAGTCCTCCTTATGCCATCCAGAAAGTCCTTCGCTATACTTTTTTCTTATTTCCGTTGCTAAACACGTATGAATTAATGTTGGCTTCGCAATAGATGAAACGCGTGTTTTTTTTTTCTTTATTTTTACCTTGTTTTTTAGTACATTGCTGAAAATCTACGTCTATCACAAACATATTGTTGTTACATTCAGTACAATGTAGTACAGCGATACTGGGATCACTTTCAATCACTTTCCGTGAATGCACCCAACCGTATTTTGCACACTCCAGAGCAGTCAGTGGGCGTGGTTTATGAAAGAAAAAGTACTGATACGTTCTTAATCTGTTCATCAACTTTCCTCTATCTTTCATCAAAGGCAATACTTCATCTTCAATTTTTGTTCTCTTTGCTTGAGTTTCATCAACAAATTCGCAATCACCTGCACTTCGTTTTTTAGAAAAACTAGGAATAATGCCATGCCTTTTTCTGATTTGTTTCATTAAATTCTGTAGACCTTGAATCTCTTCCCCAAATGTTTTTTCTTCTTTAGTTGTTTCTGTCTCGGCTTCTACAACGTCTGTTTCTTTGATTTCATTAGTATTTAAAGACTTGGTTTTCTCATTGTCCGAAGGCTCTGTTTCTTTAACTTCTGCTAGAATGACTTCTATTCCTTGTGATTTGTCTTTTTCTGAATTATTAGCTTCTTCAGTATTCATTAATTCCACTTCTTTAGTTTTAGTTGAATTAATGTTCTCATCTGCTAATTCGCCTTCTTCAAGATCCTCAAGTTCTTCTCGCGGTAAGTTGTTTTTAGTTACATTATTGGCTTCTTCTGATGTTAGTCCCTTAAGTTGGTCTTCCGTCGGCTTACTGATGTCCATTTTGGTTTTACTAAGAGAATGACGTTTAGTGACAACAGTAAAATGGCTTTTTTTTTCTTTTTTCTTTTTTCTTTTTTTTTTCTTTTTTTTTTTTGTAAGAATGCGTTTTTTATTAACAAGTAATAATTAGGTTGGGAAATTAAATGGTTTTGTTGTATACTTTCTGATTGTTTTGATTTTAAAAAAATATGATTTAGCTACTATCTGCTTATATTCTAAATTTCTTTTGATATGAGGATGATTCCAATTTTTTTTTTTTTGAGTTATTAGTGGACACGTTATCTATTTCGCTTTTAGTATAACTTTGCTTTTGTTGTCATGGGTGATAAATATATCTTCATTAGTACTGTTTGTACGCGACAAATCTGAAAAGATAAGATCTCGTCGCTTATTCTTTCTATTTCTTACTCTGTTTCTGTAAGAGTTTGGCCGATTGTTTGAAGAAAACTTGATTTGCCCCTCGGTATCTTCATCACAATTCTCAGAAAGTTCATTATGTCTATTAGAGTTATTATTGGCGTCATTGTTGCTACTGTTACTGCTAGTGCTGCTACTACTACTGGATGAGCTACTATTTCCATTAGAGCCGCCACTACTACTACTACTGGATGAGCTGCTAGAGCCATTATTTCCATTAGAGCTGCCACCACTACTACTGGATGAGCTGCTAGAGCCATTATTTCCATTAGAGCCGCCACTACTACTACTACTGGATGAGCTGCTAGAGCCATTATTTCCATTAGAGCCGCCACTACTACTACTACTGGATGAGCTGCTAGAGCCATTATTTCCATTAGAGCTACTGCTGCTGCTTGATGAGCTGTTAGAGTTTCCATTTTGATTAGAAACATTACTACTGCTACTACTACTTGAAGAAGAACCGGTAGATTGGTCAGCATGAGTAGAGTCTTCTTGGACACAAGTATTTCTGGAACAAGGGGACTCTTTAGGATACTGAGTACCAACATCAGCTCCACCAAATGGAGTGTCAATGGACGAAGGAGTAGAATACGTCGTTGTAAAAGTTTTGACCATTTTATAAGTACTGGTTACTATCATAGCACATGGTAAAGAACCGGATCCAGAAGAGCTGATCGAGAAAATGCTTTGATCAGCACCACCTGCTGTAGTAGGCAAAAGTTTCTCAGGGCCAGCAGTACTCATAGTGCCAACACTAGTTGCGGTCGTACTTGGAATAACTAATTCAGATGGACACATTGTTTGTTGGCTTAAGGGATTCCTAGGGGCATTAGTTGTTGCTGTACCATAAATAGACGTACTTGAGCAAATAGTAGCAAGGCTAGAGGACTGATTGGGGCTTTGAGGAAGTGAATTTGTGCCTACTCTGCTAGTAATTGGTGAAGTCAATGAATTGGTAGGATACTGATCAGATGTACAAGTAGATCCTATATAATTAGAATTTGTAGTAGCCTGGGTGTTTGATTCTACAAGTTGGCAAGATACCATACTTGGTGATACTAAAGGACCATTAGAGGTTCCAACAGGAGTAGCTAAAGCAGATGAACTACTGGGTGTGACTTGCAAGCAAGTTGTAGATGACCTATACAAAAGAGTTAACTAATCTAGTCAAATAGCATAAGAAATTTTACTAGTACTTGCAGAACTAGTTGAAGACATTAAATGACAATCTAGAGGATGAGAATTTGTAGTTAATGAGCTAGATGAACCTTGTGTCTGAGAACTCGACAAATGCACTGAAGGAGTAGATAGAGAGGCTGTTTGAATTAAACTTGGTGTACTTGATGAAGTGAAAGAAAGTCCAGAAGAACTACTTACTGAACTTGACAAGCTGGATGGAAGGTACTGTGATCCACTAGATAAAACGGAAGACATTTGACAAGCCAATGGTAGAGTACTCGACAACAAAGACGAAGAAACTGTGGAGAGGCTAGATAGAGAAGTTTGCAAACTAGAAGACGGAGCTGGCGAGCTTTGTTGAGATATAGAATAGCCAGTTTTTAATGAAAGCGAAGGCTGCACAGAAGCACTACTAGTTGAAGACAACGACCTGGACGAGGAGCTCTGCAGATTAGTAAGTACAGTAGAAGTACTTTGTTGTGATTCAGCACCGCTTGGTGAAGATATTGAAGTAGAAGTAGGATGACCACTAATTGAAGACAGACCGCTTAATGAAACACTTTGTAAGCCAGTTGAAGATACAGCAGAACTTGACTGAGGCAAAGAGCTAGTTGGGGCTCCTTGTAAGCCTGTTGATGACGCGGCTGGGCTCCCTTGAAATATGGAAGATGAGCTAATTGAAGATAGAGAATTAGATGTGATACTTTGTAGATCGGTTAATGTTGTAGAAGGAATTGGTTGTGTCACGGGTGAAGTGCCAGCTGATGAAGCTGGGGTATGCATAGAAGAGCTGCTTGCTGAAGACAAATTAGATGAAGCGCCTTGTAACGTAGTTGGAACAATAGAAGAGCTTTGCTGAGATATGGTAGATCCAGCAGCTGAAGGCAAAGAATTTGACGGGGTACCCTGTAAGTTAGTCGAAGGCACAGATGGACTTGGTTGAGATATAGGAGATCCACCAAGGAATGAAGAACTCTGTGTAGTAGGATTGCTAGTGAAGGATATTGGACTTGATGGAACAACAGAGGAGCTTTGAGATATAGTAGATCCAGCAGCTGAAGACAAAGAGCTGGATGATGCAGATAGGCTTGGCTGCGGCAAAGATGAATCTCTACCTGATGAAACGACTGGTAACTCGGTTGAAACAACAGAAGGGTTCTGCTGGGGCAACGATGAGAAGCTCGACGATGGTGATGAAGTTTGCATAGAAGATTCTCTAATTGAAGATAGGGAATTTGTTGGGACATCTTGGAATCCAGTTGCAGGTAGGGAAGAGCTCTGTTGAGGTGTTGTACTTCTTGCTGTTGCCGGATAACTTGAAGTGGGGCTTTGAAAAACAAATGATGAACTTGGAGTAATCTGCTGAGATATTGACGAAGTTGTCTGTCCTGGAGGGAAATCTATTTGCGGAGGCATTATAAAGGGGTTATAAGGGGTTCCAGAAATACTAGTGGGTGAAAATGATAAAGCCTGTGAAGTAGTCATAGAAGAGACATACGAGAAACTTTGAGAGTCAGAAGGCGATATTGAAGATATTTGTTCAGAGGCTGGAACTAAAGAGCTTGTAGCTAAAGAAGTTTTAGAAGACAAATGTGATTGGCTGTTGGAAGAAGAAGATCTAAGAGTTGGCGAAGTCATAGAAGAGCATGTTGAACAGTGGATAGAAGTAGAACTAGTAACTGGTATCGTAGCCTGACGGCTTGTCTGTATTCCAGCAGAAGAGGACGTGGCAGCTGATGACGAATCAGGAGAGCTGGTTGCTGATATTGTCCCACCAACTGATGGAATTAGAGAAGGCTGCGTAAAGTTACTGGAGGTAGTAACTTTAGATGATGAAGGTCCGTAAGAGCATGTTGAACATTTTGTAGCAGAGGATTTGCTGGTTGATGAGGTTCTCTGAGAATACGTCTGACTTTCTGAATTCGTAGGTGTAGCAGCTGACGAGGATCCAGAAGAACATGTCAGACATCCAATTGGGACTGGTTTAGTAGTAGAGGAAGTTCTGTGAGAATGTGTTTGGCTATTGGAAGAAGTAGATTTAGTAGTTGACAGTGTCAAAGAAGAGCATGTTGAGCATTCAGAGTAAGTGGATTTACTAGAGGAAGAGGTCCCATAAGAATACGTCTGGCTATCTGAAGAAGTCCGTGGAATAGTATAAGTTGATTTAGGTGTATTATTCGTAGGTGATGTTAATGTATTTGTGGAAGTGCCCTTTTTACTAGAAGATGTGGTCTCGTTAGGCCTACTTGTAGAAAATCCTCTACTCTCAGTTGTATAAAAGGTTTTTGTAACAGCTGGTTGTGTTATTATAACTGGAGGTTGAGTTACTATGACAGTAATTTTCTCAGTGCCTCGTAGGGTGGTTGTTCTAGTTTTTATGTTGTTATTGGTTGTAGTAAGGTATAGTGTGCTGATAACAGTTGATGGCTTGTTAAAACCTTGACAGTGTTTAGGAACTTCTTCTTTACAATCCCATCCAGAACCTTTGTGCCACCAATCACCATGGCGGTGGTGCCATTGATGATCTTTATTTGATTCAATATCCCCTTTCCACCAATGTTTGCAACTAGAATGATTGCCTTTATGATGAGTATGTTCCTGATCATCATTGTCATTTTCATTATCTTCCTCATTATCACAGTCATCATCATCGTCATCATCATCGTCATCATCATCGTCATCATCGTCGTCATCATCTTCATCATCTTCATCATCTTCTTCCTCGTCTTCCCCATCACTTTCGTCATCATCTTCATCTTCACAGTCATAATCAATATCTTCACATGTTTCATTCTTTATACAATCTAAGTAGTAATTAACTTCGAATATAAAAAAGATAATTTATGTATAGTGTACGTACCTGACAAGTCCATAGGATGCTTTGGTTTTTTATATTCCAATCCTGCAGCATGAAAATCCGTACTGTGAACATAACTAGGATGCTCATCGTCAAAGACAATGGATACAACACGTATATCACTTATACAGTCAGCTTTCACATGATACACCTTATCCGAGGGAGTTTCAACAGGCACGGTCGCCATTGATTCAAGAATGGTTTTGATTTGGTTTCGCGAGTCGCGTTTGACGCGATACATTTTTGTGACGCTTTCTAAAACATGATTACATGTAGAGGCATCGATAGTTATTATGAATAGAAGGCATGCCACATAAAATGCAATGACTACAGAGTGTTGTCGATGCATCTTATGGGATGGTAAGGAAATAACAACAAAAAAAAGGAAAGATCAATCGAAATAGAAAAAGGCAGCTGCCGATTAAATATATATATATATACTTTACTAAAAAGTAAAGTAGTAGAGGATATCCAAATAATATAAAAAAAAATATAGCTTGTTTTCTTTTTTAAGAGCATGCAAGCACATAATAGCCATTTTAACTAGCATTTTTCGCAGTTATTTTTCGATCGTATTAAGTTTAATAGAGGAAATTCTTGAGATTAATTCAAACAGAGAAACAATTAAGTCCGTTTATGTATACATATTAGATAACAATGTGCTCGATCTTCGATCGCTGTTATCAAGTCAAATTGAGGGGAAAAAATAACGAATATATTCATACCGAGAGATTAAGATCTTTTATCTGCACAACAAACTTAAAATAAGAACATTGCACATGGAAAGAAGTTTATACTCACATTTAAATTTTTAACCGAACAAATAGCTAAAAAAATTTCTAGAGAAATCATTAGAACATTCTCCAATGTTTAAGAGTCCTGCAGTTATATTTTAATGCATTGGTTCTGATCAGCACAATTCACTCTCTTGTGTTGTATAAATGACAATAAAGTTAGACAAATACATGCATAGAAAAAAGAGACGTTGATCAAGTTTAATGAGATAGTCAGTAAAAGACTCGATTTTTTACTCTTTCTTTTTTTTTTTAGTCAAGAATCAGTAGCTTAATTATATTACCAATTGTTGCTCTATTTTGGGAATTCAGTCGAGATTGACTTTTGTGTCAAATAAAATTGCAGATTTTTCTCTATTATCACTAAAGTGTAAAAATGAGAGGAAAAGGGGGGGTATTATATCATTCTACTCAATAAGACAGAAATAATAAAATGACATAAAGTCTTTTTAACAAGCAATAATTGGTTTTTCTAGTAGAAACACAAATCCGAGACGAGGAATTTTAACTACAGAAAAGAAAAGTTGACAAGCAAATGGTGCAATAACTTATTTTTACAAAAATGAATAACAATCGGCCGATTTACACATAATCCCGATCGTTTTTTCTTTTTATTTTTTTTTTTTTTTTTTTACATCAAAGGCCATTGATGTAAGCTTATAACCTATACATAAAAGCATCACTGGCTATTAATCCTCTTTTCAAAAAAAAAAAAAAGGCATCAAAGTATAGTATATTTTATTATTGCGTCATAATAGAAGAAGGCATATTAAACCCTTTTCTTGTATTAGATACTCCTTCAGGTCCATGATCAGTTGCTGGCAAATAATATATAGGCTGATCATGGCTAGAAGACAGTGGTGGTAATGGTGGAAGTGGCGTATGCGATTTCTTGGAGCTCTTTTTCCAATCATTTGATATATATTTTACATGGAATACCTGTTCACAATCTATAACACACACAAAAGTATTTTAGGTCATTATTTTCTTCCTTCTTTCTTCTTTTTTCTATTATTACCCTGGCATCGTTTGGTTTTGATATTTTTATCAATTATTGAATAACAAACACTACATTCATTTACTTGGAGATAGTTTTTAATGGGAATATTCTTATGAGAGCAATTGACACTAAGTGATTTATCTTTTTGAAATAAAGGTTCCATCCATTTATATCTCATAAGTTCATTTGCGCTTGGTCTATCATTTGGATTTTTTCTAAAGCAGCTCAATAAGAACTCTTCTGCTTCCTGTTTTTAAACAAAACATATCAATTGTCCATCCTGTGTAATACATTTTTATAACTTACAGCGGATAACTTTAAGCTTTTTGGAATCGGGGGTTCTTCATCTTCTACTATTTTATATAAAGCAGCAAATGAATGCATATCAGCATAAGGTGGTTTGCCTGTTAACATTTCAACAATAGTGCATCCCAATGACCAAATATCCGATTTTGTAGATGCTCCAGCCAATTTGATTATTTCAGGTGCCATCCAGTTGGGCGTCCCTGCTGGTTCTCCTGTTGTCTCGTCATCTTTCATTTTCATGTTAAGTGAAACACCAAAGTCTGTTAATTTAAGACTACCTGTTTTTGTTGTTAAAATATTAGCTGCCTTCAAGTCACAATGAATGACCTAAGTACAATAAGAATTTGGTTATTTTTCTTGAAAACTCTAATTTTTATTTGTTACCTGCTGTGAATGAAGATAGTGAAGACCTGATAATATTTTATATGTATAAGAGGCTGCTAATTTTTCTGGGAATTTTCCGAATGCTTTAATATTATGCAGAAGTGAACCCATTTCCACATATCTGCTCATATTAAATTAGTTGTTTATAATAAAAAGAAAACAAAGAGGCTTACTCCAAGATGATATTGATATAAATATTATCCTTTGAGAATCCTTTATAACGAACAATATGCTCATGATTTAAATGTTTCAAGAGATCTACTTCATTCTATAATATATTTAATGCTTAAATATTTAGTTCAGATATACATTTTTATAGCAGTTACCATATCGTCACAGTTCATCTCAGTTCGTTTAATCCGCTTGATAGCAACATATTCACCTGTATCCATATTTAGACCACCAAACACTTCACCAAATTGACCTTTACCGATACTTTTCCCTAGTGCCTAATGCAATACATCACGTTAGATGAACAAATGATAGAATGAGTTGCATTATTTACATAGATAGATTGTGAGCCATCCTCGTCATAAACTTTGATTGCGCAAGAACCCATTTTCTTTAACGACGCTTTTCTATTATTTGCGATCACTTGCTCTGCAGTTGATGTTGATTTTGAGGGCTTTGGTTGATCGTTCGATACAGACAAAGCCACTTGGGTTGCTGCGGAAGAATATCTCCGTGTGTTGGGTGCAAGTGTTGGTGGTGTTGGCGGCGAAGGTGGAGGTGCTTGTGTAATGACGTATTTCAATTGAGGCCCATTCATTATTTTTCTAAATACGGCATCCAACGGCTCTTGTTTGTTTTGTATTAATCTGTTTATTGCAGAAGGTGCTTTTGTGGTTGAAAATAATAAATTATTGCTCTTCTTTTTAGGTCGAGTGGTGTCTGGTATCAATTTTCTATCACGCATAATTCTTTGGATTGCTAAAAGGCAAGTAATGACCTATAAACATTTTAGTTATAAAACTATACTGAGTATTTAAATCCTTACACTTTGCATTCGTTTCCCTTCTAACAAGTCAACTGTTTGAAATAAATCAGATTGAGGTATATGAAGCTATATTTTCATGCATTAAATATACAAGGCTTAATGCTGTATACCCTTTTACCCTTTCAGCTTCTCGAAGAAATTGTCCAATGTTATCTTGCTAAAAAGCTGCTATTAATAGTGAATTAAAGAGCTTATAAAAAGAGCGCTTACATAAGCAAATTTTGTTCTTCCATCATTTTTCATGATACATCCATCGGGTGAAAATACTTTAATTAAACTAAATAACAAGCTTAAGATAGTGTGTTTTATGTATTATTATTAGTACTTTACTCGCATAACAAGATACCGTCTTTTAGGATATCTTGAAGTGGTCCATCTGGTAACTCTAATTTGAGCGTATTTGATATAAATTGTTTGACTTCTTCTTCATCGTGGATTGTATTGTTATTATACATAATTTAAGTAGAGAAAGAAAAGGACAAGTGCTTGAATAATATGTGATATATACAAGCCTTTAGCTTTGTGTAATAGTAAACAGATTACCATTAATGGTATTTCGTCATCTTTAACTGCTTACCCTGAATGTGTGTGAGTTTATATGCTAGCTTTTTGTTTCGAGAGATATGAAACAGTTTTATCCTTGTTTTTTATTTTCCGCTATTTAGTAACACACATATACAACGTATTTTCTTTTTTTTTTTTGTTTTTTTTTTCTTCAAGTCATTATGAAGTATACGTTTATTTCTGTCCCTGCATTAGGTGATAAACAGAATACTTTTTTAAACATTAAAGGAAAACTAGCAGATTATGCACAAACTTATCATTACACCATTCCTGACTTCAAGGTACATATATTAACTTCTTGAAGCAAGTTTAACGTTCTTGTAGATTGGTACTTTGGATGCACTTGTACTCTTATCTGACGACCTTGTTAAATATGACGCAGCCTTTGAACAATCTGTTAATAAGTTGACAGATATCTTAACTTCCTTAACAAAAGGACAACAGCAGGAGCTTTTATTAGTTAATGACAGTAAATAGATAAATACGCGTGTATGGTTATTAAGTTTATTGATAGTTTAGTATAGAAACTTTGGAACAATTTGTTTCTACTTTTCAGTGGAATACAATGAAATATCGTACAGATAAATCTTTACAAGAAACAACAGCTAATTTGAACCAGGTTTTATTATTGCTATTATTACTATTATTATCGGATGATTTACTGTTGTATAGGAAGTTACTGCGGTAGACAATATCATGAAAAGCAAATTGAATGCATATACCCAGACAAAGAACGCACTTCAAACGTTACAGCGTAAACAGACGTAGGTTTGAATAAGGCAAGAGAGGAACAATGAATAATGATGGTTATTATTACTAGTGGCAATCTATCGGTTCGTAGCCTGAATGGTGTCGTCAAGAAACAACACTGTGTATTGAACTCTGAATTCTTGACGACATTGATTATCGCTGTTCCTAAATCACTTTATAAGCAATGGAATAACAAGTACGAAACCTTAACGGATATGGTCGTTCCTCGCTCCTCCATGTAAAGATAGTAGAAACAATTAAAATAGTTTTTTTATATTTTTATTTTAATAGCAAAATTACTGAAGACGAAGAATTTGGTTTATTCACTGTTACTGTTTTCCAACGTGTTGTTGATGAATTTTGTCATAAAGCTAGAGAGGAACGATTTATTCCTCGCGATTTTCAATATGATCAAGACGCCTTACAAACTCAACAAAGAGAACTAGAAGAATCTGAATTGATGGAACGTGAACAACAAGCAGAATTATTGCGTTTAGCAAAGACAAACTTTGGGGAAATTTTTGCTTCTTGGTTACATTTAAAGGCTTTACGTGTCTTTGTTGAATCTGTTCTTCGCTACGGTTTGCCTCCTGATTTTTGTTCAGTTGCTATTTTGGTAAAAATAACATACAGATCAGATAAAAAGGAGGACTAATTAAGATGTTATTAGACCAATCCTAAATTTGAGAAAAAAGTAGATGAAATTATGGTAGCTCAATATGGTCGTTTAGGAGGCGTACACGGACAAGCAATTAAGCAACAGCAAGAAGAAGAGATATTGGATCATGAATTACAATCAGTCAATGATAACAACTATCGACCCTATGTTCAGTTTGAACTTATTTTTGATACAGAAAGAAAACAATAAAAATGACACGCTCATCTTGCTAAGTTTTTTATATGCTATTTTCACAAAATATTAGCGCATCTTCAGGAAAAGAGTTTGTACAGTTTAAGAATAAAAGCTAATTCAGGCTCAAAAAAAACTCCCCAAGTCAGTTTTTAAATTTCAAGAGAGAAAACAACATCAATTTATAGTTCAAACAATCTTCAAATTTAGCAGCTGAGTATCTACAAAGCCCTCAAAAGTATTTTTGTTGCATGTATCCCAATTCTAGATGACAATGTCTCTTCCTACAAAAACTCTTCTCCTTTAAGTTTGCTTTTCATGCCGATCGATATTGTTCAATTAGGTTGAGCTTAGAAGAGCAAACTGGAAGATAAACACAACCTTAAACACGTTGCTCAATACTTTTTGATATTAACATTCTTGTGAATGGGAGTATTGTCCGTGATAATGTAGTTGCTCTTCAATTACCCATGCTGGTACAAAATATCAAGAGCATTTACAATGAAATTATAGTGCTCAGTAACAGCTTCCCTTCAGCATTTCTAGCAGTCTGTGCGCCATCCATTATGCTTCTCCCCTTCAAAGGGGCAATTGCTCTTGGTCTTTTTACTTTGATTTTCACTACATCATAAGGAGAAATAGTATTCAATGTATCTGCTGTTTTGATTCTTGCCTAGGTGCATATGCAAAGGCACAGCTTTTCCCTTTTTTCTATCATACCACAGAGCGCCTCATATTCATTTAGTTCTATTCATTTATTGGTGTATTCATAATTATGTCTAGATATTAGCTTTGTTATAGTATATTCCATAACAGAAAACAAGCAGTGCTATTAATCAAAGTGATATTATGACCGAAGAACACAATATAAATCCCCGTCTATTTCCTTCTTTCTATTACTTTTATCAATCCTGCACTCATACCTTTATATTATTGATTTGTGATAGTGTTAATTATATACATATTCAAACAGATAAATCATGCCTGGTATAAAATAATAGTTGATCTCTCACATCTTTCCTATTTCATTAGTGATATTAGCCTTCATCATGAATGAAAATTCTCAAACAAGTACTTCAGCTGGTAGCATGGGCACTAATGGTACTCTTGCTTCTTGTGATCATATTTTATCTGTTAAATCATCTATCGACGGTATTGGGTGGAATGAACAGTATCGAGAGCGATTGGAAGATTTCGTAAACATCGTCCATACTTCTACAACACATGATTGCTCCTTATCTAAATTCGTATTTCTCTGCACACTTCAGGACGATGATCATTTTGATATCACTGCTTACGTTAACAAAGAATTCTTTTCTGATGTATGTTTATCCTTAGTACGTTATCGTCGTGGCCGTGTAGGCGAGACAACCACTGGCAGATTTACATTTATTGGTCAATGCATTCAAAGATATCTCGATCATACTATTTATGAAAGGCCCGAACGCAAATATGCTCAACAACCATCTTTAGTGGAAGGACTGAAAATATACAATGCTTAACTAATAATATTGAAGTTCATTTTAGTAATCATTTTCGTCACGCAATCAACATTTTATTACAAAGTTGCCAAAGAAAAACAGACTTGATTAGACAAAAGCAGTAATAACATGTGGATAACGAAGCAATCTCCAACAGAATATGTGAATAAGTTACGCTTCTGGCAAGACAATTCAAGGGGATTTTAGTATTCGTCTTGCCAACCAGAAAATCCCTCTATTACTTCTGGTGTTTAGGATATAAATTAGCATCAGTTTTGTAATCTATCTGTATATTTTATATAAATCACCTAGCTCTTTATTACTATTTAGTAATAATATTATAATTAGAGAATAGGAAAAATTACAGTTTAGGTTTTCATTCACAATCAGATACACAAAGACTTTATTTTAATTATTAAAAAATGCGACGGTTTAAAAAGGTTTATTTCTAATATTGGGATGCCATTGATTGACATTGTTTAAGTGCATCTAAATACCATTTGCATGCAGACATATCATTATTTGTTGCTTCAAGACATTGTGTAAATGCTTTAGCATCTGCTTCACATGTATTCTTTACATCTTGTTGCTGGTAATATTGCTGTTGTGGTTGCTGCTGTTCTGCTTCAGCTGGTTGATGATTATTACTACCACCAAACATTGATGAAACACCATTTGCCTAAACAAATATTAATTTCTGTATAAAGATCAATCTTAATAACCACTTACCATAGTATGACCCACTGCAGAACCTACCGCTACACCAGCCGCAGTTGATGCCACTATTTTACAAAGTAAGCAAAATATCTTTCTTTTTAGTTTATTCGTTAAAACTTACTTTGAGAAAATAGCCCAGGTTGACGTTGCTGCTGCACAGGTGCTGCGGAAGGAGCTTGTTGATGTTGTGCTGGTAAATGTTGCTGTTGAGGAGGAGGAGCTTGTCTTGTTTGTGTATGAGCACTGCGACTCTGCTGATGTGTAGAAGGCGCACGGCGACCAGAAGCTGAAGGGCGAGATTGTCTTGATGAACGAGGCATATTAACTATGAATAAAGAAGAATTTATTCATTATTAGCATGAAATTTATATTTAATTTCTTTTGTAGAATCCATGTGATTGGTCAATGTATTCGGAATGAAACGGAAAAAAACTATGCGTCAAAATGTTGTCAGTGATTTTTTATTCTAGCATCTTCCCTATTTCTTTACTCAAAATGAAC
Source organism: Rhizopus delemar RA 99-880 (assembly GCF_000149305.1). Taxonomy (NCBI): domain Eukaryota; kingdom Fungi; phylum Mucoromycota; class Mucoromycetes; order Mucorales; family Rhizopodaceae; genus Rhizopus; species Rhizopus delemar. The sequence continues at coordinate 51,543 of NW_027137855.1, read as the reverse complement.
AATTCTGGGGATGCCAACTTAAAAAACCTTGACTTGAAAGGAAAAGCTTCCGAGAATCAATATGCTCGTCAGAAGGTATGAATTTACTATAATCATGAATAGGAAATGTGTTTTTTAAACTAGCTATAGGAAGCAGAACAATTAAAAGCTTTAAAGGAATCTTTAGAAAAGAAGCAGCAAGACAAGCAATAATTATCTTTAATAAAAAAAAAACTAAACAACATATAATATAAAGAATAAGCTTTAATATTAAGTAGATGAATTGGATATTAGTTTAGTTTCTAGGTTTAAAGCTCATGATACAACCATCTTGAGGATATATAGTAGCAAAGATAGAAATATCATCACTTTTTTCTGTACGAGTATGTGTCCATTTCATTTGAAGGGTCGCTTGAGAAATAACAGCCATCAAGTGCATCATAGCGTATTCCTTGCCCAAACAATGGTGAGGACCATTACCAAAGACCATAAAATTTTTAGGATATTTTTCAGCAATACCTTCAGGTCCCCAACGTTCAGGGTCAAAAGCATCAGGATTAGGATAAGCAACAGGATCATGAAGAGCAGGATAAGTAGTGGGGATAACCATGGCTATTTTTAAATGAGTTACTTCAAACTGTATTTATAAATGTTTGAAACTTTTTTGTCTTACATTTCTTTGGAATTGTGTAGTTGGGAGTAATAGGCCATTCACGAACAGTTTGATAAGGTACCATCAAGACAGGAGGACGAAGACGCAAGATCTCCTTGATAACTTGACGTAAGTAAGTAGATGCATCCATTAATTCCAAAGACAATTCTTGTTGAAGATTATCCTTTCTTAATCTCAATTGTTCTTGATAAACCTTTTCAAGCACATCAGGATGGTCAGCCAAGAGTTGGAAGGCCCAAGTTAAGGCAGACGAAGTAGCATCTTGAGAAGCAAATAAGAAGGTCAAGATGGTCAAGGCTACTTCACGATCATCGAATTTTCTAGGTGCAGGCTTTCCAGCCTTTTCACATTCCACTTCATATTCATTCATCGAACTAATCCAAGCATCCATCATTGACTTGACTTCTCCACCTTGAGCCATACGAATACGACTGTCCTTGATACATTCAATAAAATGTTTTACAATGAACTTGCGAGATTGAATGGCTTTATAGACCTTGGTACCTGGTAAAGGAATAGGGAAATTGACAAGTTCTAAAGCAGCAGTAATGTTAAAGTATTCTTGAGAAATCTGTGTTGCGACTGCATCAGACATGTATTCACCCAAGAAGACACGAAGAGAAGCCTCCATGTTGATCTCACGGAAACGTAATTGATATTGCTCCGATCTTCCATCCAATGAAAGCCATTCGTCAAAGTGTTTTTGATAAACTTTTTCTTGAATAGGAATATAGATTCTGTATAATAAAATAAGCCTCTCTCGTTTGTGTATAAATAAACAGATAATTACCCAAGCGCTTTACGTGTAAAGAGGACATTTAACCCTTTACGATAATCAACGTGAGCCTTTCCACTTAAAAACACCCAATTATCAGCACACAAGATATGTCTCATAGAATTGACCACAGCAGGCTCAGCATAAGCAGGAGCGTTCAAAATCTTTCGGCTTAATTCACATGTAGAAGCAATCACCACAAACCTATTTTACTCTAAGCTTTCTTTTTATTTTTCCATGCTCTATTTCTTTACCTATCAAATACACTCACACAAGATAATTCACCGCTTCTCCATTTACTCATATAGCCTTCAAACGTTGGGTAAAGAGAATCCATAAAAGCGCCGATGATGGGAATCTTTAAAAGAGGACCAGGCAAAGACCTTTTCTTTTTCAAATAAACATATTGTTCATAAGCGAATAATCCAACCAAAGCAGAACAAACAAGCACGGTTGTAGAAGGCTGAGTATTTAAGGCTGATCTAACAAAAGAATTGATTGCATTTTTTGCAGACTCGATTGAACGAGGATTAAATAAGCTATAAGGATGATTCAGAGAACCGATGAAATACAATTTGTTTTTTTTTTTTGTTACCTTGTCGACGACGCTGACATGTTTACTTTTTTTTATCTGCCAAATAAATAAATAAATAAATAATGAAAGAAAGAAAAAAAAAGATATGCTATAGGCTAATGAATAGATAAACAAGGACTTTTTTCTCTTTTTCTCCTCTTGTATGCTTTGAAAAAAAAAAAAAAAAAAAAAAAGAAAACCTTATTTTTTGTGTAAAAAAAAGGGGAAGGGAACACCAAAAAAAAATTGGCTTGCAGTCGCTTATCAATTCGGAAATATAATTAACATAGAGAATGAAATGAAACAAAAGTAGCTTTATAGATAACAATGACAAGATGTACAAGGATTATATAGCAACAACGAAAAGAAGTGATCACTCTTTATCAAAAGAAAACAATGATAGTAAGTCAAGTAATATAAAAATAAGCGAGAATGTTTGTCTGCAAGTTTGTCCGGAGCAACAATAAGCTCAGACAAAACTACCATTTACGGTTAACAGGTACTAGGGAAAATAATTCCTTCCATTCATGGTACCATCAAGAGATTTTCATCAAAAAATAAACAATAAAAAATAGTAAATAATTTTATTTGAGACAAATTATAAAAATATAAATTTAAAATAACTATTTTACAGTGTTGAACTTTATACAAGGTAAATGGGAATTTGATTATCTAATGAGTGTTGAACTTTTTTAAGCAATTTAATATAAAGCACGGAGTTTTTTGGCGACTTCAACCATGTTGGTCAAGGCAGCTTCGGTTTCCTTCCATCCACGAGTCTTCAAACCACAATCAGGGTTGACCCAAACACGTTCCTTGGGAATGTACTTGATGACACCGTCGATCTTTTCCTTCATTTCCTCAACACCAGGCACACGAGGGGAGTGAATATCAAAGACACCAGGACCGACTTCTTGAGGGTAGCCTTGGGTCTTGAAGACTTCCAAAAGACGCTCTTGAGACTTACTGTTTTCAATAGTGATCACATCAGCATCCAAGGCAGCAATGGCAGCAAAAATGTCGTTGAAGTCAGAGTAACACATGTGAGTATGGATTTGAGTTTCATCACGGACACCAGCGGTAGACAAACGGAAACAACCAACAGACCATTCAAGGTAAGCATCCCAATCAGCACGACGGATGGGCAAACCTTCACGGATAGCAGGTTCATCAACTTGAATACAGGGAATACCAGCAGATTCCAAGTCAACAACTTCATCACGAAGAGCCAAACCGATTTGAGCACAGATTTGATTCAAGGGAAGATCATCACGAACAAAGGACCACTTCATCATGGTGACAGGACCAGTCAACATACCCTTCATGGGCTTAGAGGTCAAAGATTGAGCATAAGAGATTTCAGCAATAGTCATAGGACCACGACGAGAGACATCACCATAGATGACAGGAGGCTTGACACAACGAGAACCGTAAGAGACAACCCAACCGTTTTCAGTGAAACCATAACCGTGAAGAAGGTGACCAAAGTGTTCCACCATATCGTTACGTTCGGGTTCACCGTGAACAAAGACATCCAGACCGACCTTTTCTTGGAATTCGACCATCTTCTTCATTTCAGATTTGATGAAAGCATCATAGTCAGCAGAAGACAATTCGCCCTTGTTGTGCTTTTGACGAGCGACACGGATTTCCTTGGTTTGAGGGAAAGAACCGATGGTGGTAGTAGGGAAAAGAGGCAACTTGAGCTTCTTGACTTGAGCCTCACGACGAACAGGGAAAGCGTTGGGACGCTTCCAGGCTTCAGCAGGAATCTTGGCGGCACGGTCACGCACTTCAGGATTGACGGTTTGACGAGAGGTACGACGGGATTCGACAGCAGCCGCGTTCTTGTCCAAAGCTTCCTTGACAGAGTCAGCACCATCACGGAGAGCCTTGGCAATGGTTACGATTTCTTGAGTCTTTTCAACAGAGAACGACAACCAGCTGAACAACTCTGGGTTCTCGGCAGCAATCTTCTTTTCAAAAGAGGTGGAGAAAGGAGAGTGAGCCAAAGAACAAGAGGGAGCGATGAAGACACGGTCTTGACCAAGAGCTTGAACAGCCTTTTGAGCCGTTTTAATGGATTCAGCCAAGTTGTTGATCCAGATGTTACGACCATCGACGAGACCAAGAGACAAGATTTGGTTGTTTTTGAGGAGAGGCAAGACAACATCTAATTCTTGAGGAGCACGGACCAAGTCAAGATGGATGGCATCAATGTGAGGCAAGAGGCCAGTAACATTGTCTTCAACACGACCAAAGTAAGCAGCAACGAGCACCTTGATGTTGGTTTGAGACTTGATGGTCTTGTAAGCTTCTTCAAAGGCGGCCTTGACATTGGCAGGCAAGTCAAGGATAAGGGCAGGTTCATCGATCTGAACCCATTGAGCACCAGCAGCTTCCAATTGCTTGAGGAGTTCAACATAGAGAGGCAACAATTGAGGCAAGAGAGTAAGAGTATCGAATTCTTCAAAGCCCTTGGCAGCCTTAGCCAAGTGAAGGAAGGTGACAGGACCAACCAAGACAGGACGGGTCTCGATACCGATAGCCTTGGCAGCATTGTATTGTTCAACAGCGCGAGGGTTTTGCAGCTTGAAGGATTGGTTGGGTTCTAATTCGGGAACGATGAAATGGTAGTTGGTATCAAACCACTTCTTCATTTCTTGAGCGGGAACATCAATCTTTTCGGATGTCTCGGTGGCAGGCTTTTGAAGACCACGACCCATAGCAAAGAATTGTTGAAGGGGGTCCTTGATGTGTTGGTAGCGTTGAGGAATAGCACCGAATTGATGAGCGGTATCCAAAACACGATCGTAAAGAGTGAATTCACCAGAGGGAATGTGGTCCAAACCCTTTTCCTTTTGCAACTTCCAGTGTGCTTCTTGGATCTTTGAGTAAGCTACCTTGAGGTCTTCGGCAGAGATCTTGCCAGACCAGTAGGCTTCGACAGATTTCTTGAGCTCACGTTGAGAACCGACGTAAGGAAAACCAAGATTAGTAGCAAGAACCATTTTTTATAAAATAAAATGAGTAATAAAAAAAAAAGAAAGAAAGCAAGACACAAAACCTTATTTAAATATGAGACCAATTTTAGATCTTTAAGTTAAATGCAGATGAGATGATATGTATACAATAGCCAATAGAAATGAAACAAAATGTTTGTATGTTATTTGAATCTCCGTTTATCATGCAATAGGAACAAGCAGAGATTTTTTTCTCTCTCTCTCTACTATTATTCATGCTTATAATTCATAAAGTATAGCAACCTTCTCCCAAAATTAGTTTTTCTTTGGATTAATAAATTATATTTTGCTCTTGTAGCAATAATCTGGCATTTATTTACATAAAATCAATTACCCAATCAATTTTTGACATCAATCATTTTTTATTGGTTGCATAATTCAAACATTATAATCATTTGTACTACAAACCAAATGAGAAGAAAACTTTATAACTTGTAAAAAAAACTTGATCAAAAAGTACATGAAAAATAAACAAGCTTTATTATATTCAAGTTATCGTATAAAGGATGAATAAGAAAAGCTATTGTATGTAAAGATGAGTCAATCATATACTTTAGCCATCTATTCAATCACAAAGCTTTAGTTTTCATCTGCACCATGATAACACGAGAACATGTTTTCTTTATGCTTTTTATTCATTTTAATAGTAAATTACTATTGATTCCGTTTTTTTTTTAAATAACATTAGTTTGTTTAATAAACAAATTCATGTATACATGCCAAGACATGTTCATGAGCCTAATTGATCTTGCTTTGAAAAAAAGTATTCTTCTTCAGAATCAATAACATATCCGCTTTCGACAGATGAGACGTCTGTTGGTGAATCAATGGATTCCTTTGTATGTGGTTCAATTGATGATGGTTTCGTCATGGACGATGCTTTAGGGAATGAGTTCCAAAAGCTGAAACTGATGTTTGTCGAGTTAGATAACTTGTCATCGTCCACACTTTCTTTATTGATTTTTCTTTGATCTTTGGACTTGTTATCATTGAATATTGCCTCATAGTTTTCGAGTAGCAATTGAATCCACTTGGCAGGAATCTTACTGTTCACCGTCTCGTAGCTTTTTACTTTAGGCCAAAGTATACAGGAGCCAACAGAATCAGAAATAAGGTGGAATGTGCTTGCTGATGCATTTTCGGTTATTTTACGTAGATGGCCCAAGATTGCCTTTAGAGTAAAATAATGGCTGATGGATAAAGAAGCAATGATTTTAACAAGAAATGTGATATTCGGCGCTTCCTCTAGCGTAAAATAAGCTTTTCTTTTTCTTGTTTTTCATCTTTGTTTACCTTTTTTTAATTCTTTACTAATTAACTCGTAGGTATTAGTTGTCATTAGACAATCTGGCAACTGAATCAGAAAATAGAGCAAGACATTTACAAGTAATTCAGGTTCATATTTTTCCAACACATCCAGAGTCAATTCATTTTGATTTTGATTCAGTTCCAAGCAAGCTGAAATCTTGCGTTTAAATTCAACAGTCATGATCCATACATTTTGTTTGTTCTCTTTTAATTCCTCTGTTCTCTTTTCGATTGCTCTTAATATGTTTATGATGAATGGAGGTACGACAGAATTCGAATCATGACAAAGCTCTTTTAAAGATAATCCAAATAATTGATCTAAATCAACTAGTCATTTCTTGTCTTTCTTTATTATACATCTAATTACCTTGGCTGATATCTTGATTATAATTCTTATAAACTATTGAAATTGGAGAGAGATCGGATGTGAAGTACTTGGTTGCTATATAACAAATATCTTTATCGGGTTCAATTGTATCATACATCTTTCTCCAATCTTCTATTCTATCATATCCTTCTACTTCCAAAGCATCAATCAACTTTGATATTTTGTTCTTAATAAACTCTAGACGACTTGACTCTATCTTTTCCATCTCATCCAAATGAAGACACATTGCTTCTTCAACTTCCATACGTAATTTATTCAACTTTTTAACATTTTCACGATAGACGTTATCCGTGCTATTTATTTCATGTGTTCTTGCTTCAGAGCTCCACTGATAATGATATGTTTTAGAATCATTGAATTGGCTACCCCACTGACTGATAAGACGAATGACTTTATAAGGTGTAATGAGCTGTTGTCCAACTACAGCTGTCATTGTCGATGATTCTTTGCATTGCAAAAAGTTATCATTTAACCATCTGCTAATGTCTTCTCCTGTGGATGTATACTTGTAGGTTCCCCAGCAAGGAACCGAGTGATCCTGCATTTTAATTTCATTCTTCATGCGATCCACAAGGTGATCAAACTCCTCTTGTGTGACAAGTTCAGTTCCTAGTAAAATTGATGTCATCGGATCTTCTTTATCATTCGACAGTTTGCTGCTAAACTCTTTACACTTTTTATAATATTCATTTCTTGACTTTTCTGTCTCGTTCACAAGTCCATCAAATTGTTTCAACATACTTTCTACTGCTCCTCTTGACTGATCCACACTCCGTTTAAATTCTTCATGGAATTTTTGCAGTGGTTTGTAAATTTCGTTGATGAAGGCTGCTGCTATTTTGCTTTGCTTTTCTGCTCTATTTCCCGTGTTTTCTTTTAATTGATCAAAAAATTTCTTTAGCGTCGCACCTTCATCACGACCGAAACCAGAAGACCTGTAGCCTGTCTTGGACTGGTCTCTCATTTTAGCTGCATAATGTTCTTCAAGTTGTATGTGGTTTTTAATAAACTCCAGTAACTCTTCATTCTCCACTTTACTCTGACCAAGTTTTTCATGAAGCAGTTTGAACCCTGTCCAAAAGTTGGGCGTATGACTCTCTGGATTTCTTGGTGACCAAAATGACAATTTGAAATGAGACATTTTTTTTTTAAATAAAGAGACGAAAAGAGAGAAAAAAAAAACAAAACAAAACAAAACGGAAAATACGTCCCTTATGCACTACCATTCTGTAAACAAACATTTAATTTGACAACTTTTCAAAATATAAAGAGACGCCATTTTTTCAAAACTCAATATATCACAGTTTGTGTCTTGAGAAAAATCCCTTGCATATTTTATGGTTTCACTAGAAAGAATAAAGAATGTTTTTAGTATAAAGATTAGTAAATTTGAAGCCTTGATTTTTCTGTCCAAAAGAAAAAGGAAGAGCAAATTTGAAATTCTCGATAAAGAAAACAGGGCTTCGTTAATTTTTCTTTCTATTTTCAGCCAACAGTCGAATGACCTCTTTCGTTTATTCTAGAGTATGTTATTGTATTATTTTTTTTTTTTAGAGCAAGAATGTATTGTATTGATGTTTTGAGTCTGTAGGTTGTTCTTGTCATTTTGTTTGTTAACAAGCATATGACATTAAATATAGTGGTGATATGTATTAAGCCCCAAGAAAATTTAATGTAAAACGCATTTTTCAGCCAAGTACTTTTTATTTGTTTTGAAGCCGTAGTGATATAAGTTGATAAACAAACTATAGTGAAAGATGTCTTGTTTAGAGTAAATAATGTATATGATATTAGAGACAACATTTATTGATATAGTCTTTCTCTCTTTTTTTTTATACAGCGAATGAATAATAGCTTTTGTCGTTATTTATTGTATTACTTTTTTTTTTTTTTTTTTGTTGAGTTATGCTTTGAATTTTAAAAATAACATAAATACTCGCCATTCTTTTTGTTTTCTTTCTTTTTTTTTTTTATCAAGAAAATCAATCTTTTCAGAAACAAAAATGTTCACCTTCAAAGCCATCAGCCTTTTATTCCTTTTATTTGCCTTCTCCTCTTTGGTTCAAGCTATTGTTATCAATCCAACCATCACTGTTCCTAATGCTAATACAAAATGGAGAGCTGGAGGTACCTTTGTAGTCAAGTGGGAAACAACCTATAATGATGGTGAAAAGCAAGTTCCTATTCCTTCTACTCAGAAAGGCTATATCAAATTAGGTTATCTCGAAAATGATGATCCTTACAATGAACATCTCTTGTGGGACTTGGCTTCTGATTTCAACTTGGATTCTGGTGCTCAAAGTATCACCTTACCTAGTGATCTTGAAACTAAGAGAACGTATATCATTGTCCTTATGGGTGATTCAGGAAATGCTTCCCCCAAGTTCACCATTCGTGCTGCTCGTTCTTGATTGAGATACAAGTGGCAGCTATTGTAAAACAGCGTTTATATTGTGTATTATATCTATTTTTTTTTTCTCAATTCTATTCATTGTATTTCATATAAATAAAAATATATCTCATCAAATCATATACTGTCTATTATACACTATAAACTCAACGATAAAGAACAGATACACTTTATCAAGCTATTTTAACATTCGCAAGCTCGACAAACATGTAAAGTACATCTCTTGTCTTTGTATCTTTCCAACTTGACTTTAGCTTCACTCTACAATCGTCTGTAGCAAATCACATTCTTTTTTGCTCGATTCCTATCATGGTCTTGTCTATTAAGTTTTTGTTTTTTTAATAGTTTTATCAGAATAGAGGATGCTATTCTACTTGATCTTGCGCATCTTTTGAAGAACCGATTGTTTTTAAAATCAAGATGATTAGCTGTAAGCTCCATCTCTTTTACTTTTGATTATTCCCCTGTTTCGTCGTTTGTTTGCAATGGGTGATCTTTATCGGACGAACAGGATAGACTTGAGTCGTCCCAATCCTACGTTTGGCCTGCAAAGAAAATGAACTGCTGTCGAGCATCTCTAGATGATTGTTTGATTACAAGATTTTAATTCATGAAAACTGTTGACTTTCTCTAATGATTAAAAGATCGCCTAGTTTCATACGAAGAAAAAGCATGCATCCCTTCAAGTTTTGTGCGCTTGAGGATCAAAAATGCTATATAAAGTAAAATAGAGCAAGAGTATCAAGTGTGGTACGATAAAACCAATCATGAGCGTCCTTCCGTGCTGTTGTCAAAAGGTACCTTTCAAAACTCAGTACCCCGTCATTCGCGTATCAACTTTAAATTACGCCATCTCTTTCTTATTTAGCACGAACCATGTATCCATTGTAACAATCAATCGTGTGCATTCTATTCATAGTACTCGTTATAACTTCCATGTTAATACATGCATTAGCTCAGCAAAGAAAATGAAGCTCAATAATTTTAAATTTTCAACTTGGCACAGGAAAGTCTTTTCTTTGAAAAAAAAAAAAAAAAAGAGCAGTCCATGAAGTTTTGTCTCTTCTTTTTTTTTTTTTTCTTTTTTTTTTTTATTTGTTCTGTTCTCTTGATTTCATACATGGAAGAATCATCATTTTCGGTTCCTAATAACAATGCTTCTAATACTGCTATTACAACCGGTCTATCGTATCGACGACATTATAGACCTTACTACACTAAAAGACAACTATTAGCACTCGGTAATATAAGGAGATCAGGATCATTGGCAGCAAAGGAAACAAGCGCTCGGTATTCAAGTTGTAAATTTATGCAAGATGTTGGAAGAAAACTAGGCTTGTAAACTTGTTAAAAAAGCTAGATTATTCATAATAGTAACAAACATTCATATAGTCCACAAAAGACGATTAGTACTTCACAAGCTTTGTATCATCGATTCTATCTTTATTATTCCATCAAAGACTATTCTCCACAAGTAAGACATGTAAACTGTTTTGCTAATTATTATTAACGGCTTTAAAAAAAAAAGGACATTAGCATAGCATGCCTTTTTGTAGCTTCAAAAATAGAAGAAACTATCAAAAAATTAAAAGATATCTTTGTCGCCGTACACAGTGTTAAATACCCAGACAGTAAAGAATTGGATCCTGAACAAGTAAAGAAATAGGGTTAAAAAGAAGAGCAGCCGTCTTTACTTTTTTTTTTATATTTAGATTTCAGAAGATCGTAAACGAAAAATACTTGGTTATGAAAAATTGGTATTAGAAACTATATGCTTTAATTTTCAGCTGCGGCATCCATATGAATACATCATCAAGTTTACAAAGTGGATGAAAGGTAAAGAAGGATGACAATTGTAGGAAGAAAGAAAAAAATTGGGACTAAAAAGAAAATAAGGTATACAACCCTCACTGGATGATAAACAATTAGCAAAGAAAGCATATGAAATGGCAGTAGATAGGTAAGATGAGTGGACATGCTTCTATAAATATTAAACACAAAGTTAGTTACAAGACATCGCTTTGCATTGAATATCCGCCTCATACAATTGCAGCTGGTTGTATATATTTAGCATCTCTCTTTTTAACTGAACAAGACGAGTCATTTAAGGTACAGGGCCCGTTATGGGATCAGTGGTTTTTATCACGTATGGATGATATTGAAGGTAAGTAGGACATGAAGCAGTGATGGTAAACTGAAGGTTACGATTAGATGTAGCACAACAAATACTTGATTTATATATTGCTACCAACCCTAGACATGATGTTAATAAATACACAAGGCTTAAGATTATATTGAATGAGCAAGCTCAGCAAAGAGGACATGATCCTTATTTGGATAAATCAAGTCAATTAGAATTAAAAACTGGCAATATGAAAGGATTAGATGAAGTGAATACAAATCAACATACTGTATCTTATCATTTTGAATAATAATAATAAAAAAAAGAATGTAAATAAATATATATTTTGACTAGAAGAGAAAATAAAAGAAGAGAGAAGGGGGGGGGGGAATATAGAGTACCATTTTTGTTTAACGTCCAAGGATCCAGTTGGACCAAGACTGTTTCTTTTCATTGACATCATTCTCACTGACAGTGGAATCATTCTTGTCCAATGAAATTTTCATCACATTTGTTTCATCTCTTGCCTGTTTCAAAAATGGCATCACATTTGTTCCACCTGTGCCTCGTACGACCTTTGCACCTTCTTCAATCTTGCGAGCAAGACCAAGCTGAGGAAAGAGTTGTGCGACTTTGCTTGTTTTGGAATCTTTACGAATCGCAGGGGATGTCTCCAACTGTGTCTGTGGATAGAGATCATTGTGTAACGCTACTTTTTTTTCTTCCGTCTTTTCAATAGCAAATCCACCATGAGGAATATTGGGTCCTTTGCGTGCTTGATTGACAATGTAAAGTGTGACGATTTGAACATGTTTATCTCTAAAGAGCTTAAGTTGATGTATGCATTCATTATAAGTTTCAATCAATTGAGCTTCTTCTGGTAAAAGAGCACCCGATCTGAGTTGTTCTTCTAATTGAAGTATGAAGGGTCGAATGTTGGCAGCGATTTCTAATTCCTCCAAGAATTCACGGTGAGGACGAGGCATGTATTTTCTCATGGCTCTGAGAAATGTATTACGATTGGTTCGTTTGAATTGAGGAGGCGTGCGAGGGGATTCAGCTGTGCCATTCAATTCGTCTGCAGGATTAGGAGCGGGTAATTTCGTATAGCGATCTACGGGGAGTTCGGAAGGTTTGACTACCAACGGCTTCTCTCCTGTACGGTGATGTTCAACACCAAAGGCAATATCCAATGCAGCAATCAAACTACTCTGAGCGGCACTTCCACCAGCATATCTTCTGTATTGACGTAATAAACGTTGTGCGTCATCCAAATGAGACATGTCTGCATATTCATCCGTTTGTTCTGACCAGAGATCAACGCCTTCATAAATCAAACCCAGAGGTAAACCTGCCTCGGCCATATTTTCCCAACCTGCCAAATAAGGTCGGATTTTCCAATAGAAGACATAAGGATCACACTTTTCATACATTCGCATGAGACTTGCGTTCATCTGAACAAGTGAATCCCGGATGGTTTCTAAATTCAACTTGAGACCAGAATAGTTACCATCACGGATATTGTCAATCGCTGATACAATTTGTGATAGACAAGGTGCACCTGTGATTTCAATCGATGCTGTCACCAAATAAAACCAGGCTTCATCTAATGAACCTGAGTAGGTAGCTAATGCTCCAATATTACTGTTTATAAAATGTGAATGTCTGCAGTCAACAGATAGTTCTATCCACTTACTTTAAATCTAATGGTTCATCTTGATCCAACATACGATAATTCCAAAGTACTACAGCTGCGTGACAAACAACTGGACACAAGCCTAAATGATCAGCTATATTTGTCCAAGGAATCGCTAATTGTGCAGGAAGAGACTAACGTGAGAAAAGTTATGTCAATTTTTTTCTATCGTTTCTAAGCTTTCTTTTTTTTTTTTTCACTTACTTCGGATGCCTGTTCAAGTTTTCCCCATACATAACTGTGAGATAGCATGCACATAATTAAGAATGCTCTTCTGTATTCTTCAATTGTTTGTAACCTTCTGGAATCCAATAGAGGTAACTAGAAGGCTATATTAAGAATCTTCTTGTTCATCTATCATCCTTACCTTGTGAATCTTTTCTCTTAATTTTCCAGCCAGTAATAAATCATTAAAATCGTCCATCATATTTTCCCAAGGTGCAAAGTATTCATTCGATAATCTCTTGAGTGGTGGTGTTGATGGTAAGAACCCGGTAATCGGAGAGACATCATATTTTTCTAATAAAAGTGTTGTGATGGTCATGGTTGAAGGGGGAAACAAAGAAAAATAAAAGAAAGAAAGAAAAAGATTGAAATCCAGAGCTTGTAAGGTTTTATTGGTGCCTGTCTTTTTGTCTTTTAAACAAATGAGATATCATTGGTTTTGGATCTTCTTATAAATCGGTTATTCAATCGTGCTATTGGTCTCTTGGCGCGTGAGATGAAAATATGACTAATTCCTAATGACCGTATTCTATTGTCTTTTTTGATGTAGATTTGAATTATACATAAATAATCTCTCTCTCTCTCTCTCTCTTTTAATTAAATTTAAAAATCAAATTTATATTTCTTAAAACAGTCTTCTATTTGTCAACTATATACTTTAACCTGATTCGAAGGTCGATCACTTTTTTAGATGCAACTAAGGACGCGTGCGTGCATTAGGTTACACTATACATTTTAAATGAGAACAGACTAGGTCTTTTTTTATTCAAAAATAAAGAAGAGGGGGGGGGATGTATCGTCTTTACTCTGTTGTTTCATGTTATCATAAAAAGAAATGATTTTCACGAGTGCATAACATCTGTTTATGTGATTTTATTCTATAATAATTCTATTGAGAATGAATACGTTGTATAATCTGGTTATCCTTAAAGTTAATCATTTCAAGATCTTATTATCGCCGACATTTATATCGAACGATAATATAAAATTTAAATAATTTTACTATTCTGATGATTCAAGTATTCTAATCTGTATTTTATCACTGACTTCTTACCCCCTTCCCTTCATTTAACCCCCTTTACTGCTATGTGACTAAATCTCCTGGAAATCGGCTCTGAATAAAAAAACTAAAATTGTGCCTAAACCATTTTTACGAATTGTACTTTTTTACAAAAAAAGAAAAATAGATAGACAATGATTGTTAAACTATTAGTCACATCCTCAACCTAATCTTTTAGATGAATTCTGGGGAATTTAACATGCTTTAATTCTTGTACAAATCTTACTGGATATCATATTCAATCCAATTCCTTCATTTCTATCAATCATTCCAGTTTATAGATGTAGCTAAACTCTCTTGGCACTTTTGACCCCACCCATAAGCGCATACAACTACATCTACAGTTCACTTCACACGCAAGAAAAGTTTTATATTTATTAAAGCGTATCAAAGAAAATAAAAGACGCGATACAAGTGTATAGAGCAGTGACTTGCCATGAAAATAAAGAAAGAATTAAAACTAGATGGTCTGGAGAACTACCCTCTCTCTCTCTCTCTCTCTCTCTCTCTCTCCTTCCTAACATCTCTCCAATACATACACCCCACACCTATTTCGCTCTTTTCGGTCTTTTTGATTTTTTTTTTTTCCGCTTTCAGGTAAATTGTCCTCAAGTGGTTCATTAATCAAATTCAAAAGGAGCTTTCCAGACCATCTAGTTTTAATTCTTTCTTTATTTTCATGGCAAGTCACTGCTCTATACACTTGTATCGCGTCTTTTATTTTCTTTGATACGCTTCAATAAACATACAATTTGTTATAAAAAACTTTTTTCCGATTCATTATGACACTTTTGTATGTCGTCATTTTTTCAGCTAGTTTCGTACAAGGGCGAGCGGGAAAAACTCATTCACACGCGCACATCCACAGCTCCTATTTATTAAAGTATCATCTTTACTTCTCATCATTTTTTCTTTTTTTTTCTATAAAAATGACTTTAGCTCACATCTTGTTGGTTGGCAGTGTACAATTTGCCAGTGATATTTTAAACAAACTTAAAAAAAGATACTCTATTGACTATTTTGCTTCAAAATCGCGACAAGAATTTATTAAAGACTGTGCTGATAAATACAAAGACGTTTCCATCATTTACCATTCGCCGGACGCACAGGCGGTCGTGGGACCGTTTGATGCCGAGTTGATCTCACACTTACCCCCTTCTCTTAAATATATTGTTTATCTTGGTGCAGGTTATGATTCAATCAATGTCAATGCCTGTGAACAACGCAATATCTATGTTTCTCACACGCCTATGGCTGTGGATGATGCTACGGCTGATGTTGCGGCCATCTTGATCTTGGCTTGTTGTCGTAATGTAATCGCAGCAAGTGATAACCTCAGACTAGGCCGATTTCGAAATGGTTTGACTATGGGAACAGATCCTCAGGGCAAAGTGTTGGGTATCGTTGGCGCTGGTGGCATTGGTAGAACATTGGCCAAACGTATGTCTGGATTTGATTTAGAAAAAATTCAGTACTACAATCGACACCGTTTATCTACAGAAGGTAAAGTCAATACGTCCACTCTTTGTTGAAAACCAACCTTTGTGTCTAGTTGAAGAGAAATACAACATGACCTATGTTGATTTCGAAACCCTATTGAATACGTCCGATATCATTTCTATTCACTGTCCTCATACACCCCAAACCACCCATTTACTTGACTATAAAGAATTCACAATGATGAAAAAAGGTGTCATCATCGTCAACACGGCACGCGGTAAGATTATCAATGAAGGAGCTCTTGTCAAGGCCTTGGAAAGAGGTCAAGTCCTTGCTGCCGGACTCGATGTCTTTGAACAAGAACCTGTGGTTCATCCCGGTTTACTTTCTCATCCTCGCTGTGTCCTATTGCCTCACATTGGTACATTTACAGGCGAAAGTCAATACAAAATGGAAAAACTCGTCCTTGATAATCTCGAGGAAGCCATAGAACGTAACTCACTTTTAACGCCTGTTCCTGAGCACAGCAAATTCTTTAATAAATAAACTTTTTTTTTAAAAAAAAAAAAAAAATTGTACTCATCACAAGAGAAAAAAAAAGGGGGGGGCAGAGTAGCATAAAGAGGATGGTACAGATCTATCACAATTCATAAAATGAGTTGTCTATCACAGAGAACCTTCTTTTTACTGTTATTATTACTAGATGTGGCTAGCATCAAGGTTAAATGAAAAAATGGACAGATGTGAATGTATTCGCTTTTGTGCTATATAATTTATTACGGCATTTATAAAGATTGGAATTCTAACAATACGATATCTATTCTGTTTGTAAAGATAAAAATTTGCATTGAATGGTATTCCAATAGATGCGTGTGTTACATGGTAGATTTCTAACTCTTGATTCCAACTCTTTTACTTTATTAATTGGGAGCAAATAAGGATTATACTGGTTAACCAAGCTGTGGATACAACGGGTTCAACTATTTGAATGAAAAATACTTTTTCTTTTGTAAGCTATACCAAAAGTAAGCATCAAAATCGATTTTTGAAAGGTAAAACTTTTATGGGTGATGTAGAAAGAGAAAACTCATGTTTTACCAGCACAGTAAACACTGACGGTTCATTCAACCAAAAATATTGGAATACGAAATAATATCTATCATCGTTTTTCAAAAGGTTCCCAAGAATTGAACAGATCTTTTCAGATATAAAATTAGCCATATAAATAAATATACAAGTCTTTGTAGAAACAACATGTGAATAGATCTATCCTTACTCAAATTGAGCTCATGTTCTTTGCATGGCTTTTGGCTATCGAGATCAAAAGGCCTTGCTATCAAATCATTAAGCTGTAGGTCATAATAAAAAAAGTTTTGTATGTGAAATGAAGCAGATAGTGGATAGTACTATTATGAAAGATACTAGTGACACATCGCTAGTTTCCATCAACATCAATGGTAAGCCAATGAGACCTTACATGTCAGACAAACACCGATTAAACCTCCTATTTTTTAAACAGGATTTATACTGTTTAAGCTAAAGATACGAAACCATCCAATAATAGATTGATATCCTTTATGAAATAAATTCATCTCTTGCATTTAAAAATATATGATGTAAAGAAAAATGATACAAGTAAGCTCCTTTCCTTGAAATTATGCCATTATTTATTCTTTTTTTACATGGAAAAATTAAAAGAGAAAAGCACCAGTGAGCGCAACGACTGGGGAACCAGTGACACGAGGTAAACTCCAGCCTACGCTTGAGATCAATTCAGCAGAACCAGCAACATCCAAATGGGTATAACCTATTGAGAGTTCCTTATTGTTTAATCCATATTGATCTAATCCAGAGGCTTGTAACATGAAACCAGCAGGATATTGATGACCACGGTTTGTCATTGTACTGGGTTGATCGTTGGCAGAAATAAGATCTTCACTGGATCGACCTGGCTTGACACAATCAATATCTTCACGACGTAAAGTAGATATTTCAAAGGGATCAGCCAATACATGGCCAGCGTTGTAAATACGTTTACTGATCTTGTGCTTGCGAGCAACTCCGTTATCTAATGTGATACCATAACCATCATAGGCACGAAGAGCATGTCCTGTCAGCGTAGCACAGGTGAATAAGAAGGAGGGTGCAGAGGAGGAGGGGGTATTGGATTGATTGTGTTCAATTACTTTTTCCTTGAATTGACAAAGCAAATCTGTCATCACCATACGACCTTCAGCATCTGTATTGCCTACCAAGACTACACAACATGATGTCAATGCTTATTTTTATTTGACCATTTCTCTGTATACTTGCCTCGTTTACCACTGCGAGCAACAATGACTTCATCACTCACATACATGTCAGGACCAACAGAATTTCTTACCAAAGCAAGACCACCAGTTACGTTCACCTTCTCAGGAGCCAACATGGAGATGGTTTTAAAGAAACCGGCTACAGCCGCAGCACCACATTTATCACGTGACATATCTCTCATATGTCCACTGCATTTGACATCAGCTCCACCAGTATCATAAGTAACACCTTTACCTACAAAGTAAAGACTAAAACAAACAGTTAATACCCCCAAATCATCTCTTTACTCTCCTTCACTTACTTTTCTTTCACCTGAGATTGATCAGGAGAAAGATATTCAAAGAGCACAAAACGGGGATGATGACGAGGAACAGCTAAAGAAGCGCGAGTGACAGCATGAGCCAAGGGATATTCCTTACGAATGGCTTCAACGTCATCAATGACGGACAATTTGATATTCTTGGCATCTTTGAATTGTTCCTGGATATATTCTACAATGTGAATGGGAGACATGATCTCGGGATCTGGATTGCCGATATCCTTGGCAATACGACGACCCACTTCGGCAGCTTCAACTCCCTTGAGCAATGATGCATCGGCAGCAGTAACCAAGCCTAGATGAGTAAATGTCTTGAGCTCCTTGTTAGTACGTTGGGCATGTTGACGTACATCAAAAGGTTCAAAAGAAGATTCAAAGAGACCCATCAAGGCCACACTAACAAAATGTCTAAAATCATCCTTTTCTGAAGTCCAAAATAAGTGAGCAGTAGGTTCATCAGCAAAACAGACAAGAGGATGGGTGATGCCTGCTTTTAAAGCTTTCAAACCGGCAGCATAAGCAGCGTCTATGATAAAATGAAAATAAATATTTTTGTTACGCGACATTCCAGTTATTCTAACCTTTGATACGTCTCACATCATCAAAGTCACCATCAATGGTACCCGTGGGTGAAATAACAACACGTTCAGCAGGTTTACCGTCGTTTGTGACAAGCAATTGAACAGATTCGCCAAAAGTAGCATCGAGATCCATATACTTTTGTGTCTGTGGTAAAAGATCTACCAAAGCCTTCTTTTCAGTGAAAATAACAATAAGACCATCGTAGCTGGATTGGTTTGACTCAAGTGTGCTTAATAAACCTGTCGAGTTTGTTTGGATGAATTGAACTTTGGGTAATTCCATTGAAAATAGTGTTTAAAAAAAGAAAAAAAAATTTTTTTTTTTCGTCCCCTCCCATTCACTTTCACAACTATTATTTTTAACCAATGGTAACACAGAAAAAGGGTGTCTTCTGATTATTGTTTTTGGTAACACACCCAAATGTTTATTAATATTTCAAAATAATATAAAGAGCATGAACTAGTATAAAATAAGAAACTTTATGTTTATCATCTCAAGTACTTACTGATACCAGGAATATAACCAAGAATTGTTAAACCAATATTAATCAAAAGATCCGTACCACATCCTTCATTTTTATATATCAAACCCTGTTTTCTTTCTCACGCGTTTCAACTCTTACCTTTTTCTAAAAAGACTCCGAGTGGTGGCAAAATAACAGCTAAAGCAAGGATGAATAAAAGGAAATCCCTTCTTTTTTTGTAAAATAAGAAAAACTTTACCAAAAATAATTTTACAAATATCAGAAGCAGTGAAGGCCATTTTATTTTAAAAAGAAAGGAAAAAAAAGAAAAAGAAGAAAAAAAAAAAAAGAAAACCCTTATAAATCAAAATAACATTTGACGTAACTCGTCGTTTCCTATTGTGGATCAATTCGTTATACAGTCAATCCGAAAAGTTTGGTAAAGTTTCTGGAAATATTTATGAGTGGAATAGGACATCTTTGGCGGATTTTTCTTTTCTAATGTAGCTATCTTCTTTTTATATTCAAACCCTTGTTGGAGTTTTTTCTTCTGTTTTATTTTTAACACATGGGCCTTGACCCAAGTTTTTCTGGTCAGTCATCTTTCTTTTGATCCAATACTTTATCGTTTAGATGAATAAATGCTGCTCTTGATATTACTGTCTATGGACTAACTTCTTTTGAGAACAGTCCCATCTTTTTCAAAACCTTTAAGATACAGAGGCTAACAAACTGTCAGAAACATTGCAAAATCAAAATGAGTTTCTAAACACTTTTTGTATATTTTGTACAATTTGGGCAAAACTTTTCTATCAGGACCATACTTTTCAAATAAAAATAGCATTTCCTTTTTTAAAAAAAAAAATCTATGCAAACACATACTTTTTTAATTCCCTATAGCTTTCTGTATCGAATGGGTAATATGTTTTGTCTGTGAGTATTTTTCTGGCATGGTACCCAGCCAAATAAATGTTTATAGTCTAAATAGTATTTTTATTAAATTATGTTGTTAGACGCCGTAGCTCTACAGATACACAGCCTATAATATAACCATGATTTTACAAAGAATAGGGCGAAGAAATAGAATAATAATCAAAAAGGATAAACGAGTAAAAGATTTTGAAAGGAGCTTTTGCAGTTAGTCAATTGTGATAGGGTCGCTCAAGTTGATTTCCAAAGACAGTGTTAGTTATCGGACAAGTGGTTCTCCTAAGCCATTGTTGGTTTCTTTCGAAAACTGAGATTTCTGGTAGCAGGTTGATCCACTGCTCTATTAAACTACAGGAGGATTGATCACCTTCTAATATATTAAAAATACATGTTGGATGCTTGCCAGACAACCGTTAAGTGTAAATCAATTATCTACAACATATTCACGATATCATCGAAACAAAAAGCTGTGGTGGTAATTAGTCATTTGAAGTTATCCTATTGAATTAATTTGAATTGATGATTAGATAGCCTCGATGAATACAAGACACTATTTGTATGAGTTTCTAAGTTTTTTCAATATAAGAAAAGCTAAAACAATTTATATGAATTCACGCAATTAAAGTATATAACACATAGAATGTATTACCAAAGTCATACAACTCGAAAGCTTTCTTTGGAAATTGAACCAATCCTGTAATGTAGCGACATATAATCTTCATATCCTAAGTTTACCCTTGCGCATAACCCTATCCAGTTCAGAAACCCGTACTCCCCATCCAAAATTATCGTCAAGGTTCGAATTCATGTAATAATGCAAATCACCTCAACTATGACTTTACTTTCATCACGGACCATTCTGTCTTTACCAAAAGGAATTCATAATGGCTGTACCTGCTACCAGGTAAATTTCAAGATTATTATTTTTTGGGGATATCGATAGACAATGTGTTTAGAGAGTTAAACAATTAGCAATCTTCTCATACCACAGCTTAAGTTCCGAAAGCACCGTCAAACCATTTTGAGTAACTTGAGAAATGAAACATATAAAGACCTAATAACATTGGCGAACGACCTCCTGCTTTAACTGAAGCAAGACTCGTGTGAAGAGCATGATCACCATAGGGCTATTAAAATCAACCTTTGGCTGTATGAATCTTTAAATTTACTAAAACGGTTTCTTAACCCATTCCAGTTTACTGTACCAACAAGGCCTTTTATTTTATTTTTTTATGATTATAAACTGCAAATTGACACCGGGAGGACCGTAGGTTATTAGCCTTTTTTATTATTATTATTATTAATATTTAACTGCATATGGCGCACTTCTTGCCTAATAGGGTTCTAAAAGTCTGCAATCACCATGGGCGAAACTGATAGGAACCAATCGTTCAAGATCGGCTGTAGCCAAAACTTGCAAGTTATTAGCATCCAATACAAGCAAGAAAGAGGTTGATGTTGAGGCATTCATGACTACACTCAAAAGAACACCTTCATCTTCTCCTACTTGATCTTCAGAACCAATGGAAGGTCGAGGAACAAAGACAGCCTCGCTTGGATAACAGTTTTCTTGATGCCAAGAAGTCATGATGGCTTTTGTCTCTAGATTCTATCATGAAAAGACATTTAGGGAATAATCACTAGCTGATTTTGCTAAACTTACAATCTTTACAATGCTATCCCAAATAGCTCCATGCTTAAGTGAATTGGAAGCACTGAATCCGAGACCATACATCATGGTATGCTTATACATTTTAAAATGAGGGTTAATTTGGGGCAACTCAATCGAGGGTGGAACCCGTTGATCGTATGGGGCTGTAGGCATCCAAGAGTACCAACGATTATCAGCCGTTTCGCTGTACTTTGTCTGTGTGGCAGTATCTGTTTTAAAAACATTTAGAATAGAAGACAACCTTGACTTGGCAGGTTTGTGGCTCAGATAGGCTATATGCTCATCTTCCAAGCGAGTCAATTTGTATCGTCTTATTTCAGATCCCATCAGTCGTGAAGGTTCCATCTTGGCTGGCTGACGAAGAAAGTGGGTTGTCAATTGACGTGCGATGGTGTCGTCTGGATAGCAAATCATATCCAAATAGATTGTGTCTTGTTCTTCATAAGCATTGATATGATTCATGATAAAACAAGGCTCTGAGCGGTAAATGGCTATCAACTCACGACGTTCGCGAGAGATCACATAGAATAAGGTAGGTTCAGAGGATCTAAAGGAAAATGAGTCCATAATGCTTTCGCACCAATTGTATTTTACGCCACTCGCATTAGCCAGCATTGGATGAATCACCTAATGAAAAAAAAAAAAAAAATCAACAAAACCTGATGAAAGAGCAAAAATCATATCTACTTACAAAAATGATATATTTGGGTGTGATGGAGAAAGTATTGACATAAGCCATAGGTGCAGTGATAGAGGTGATCAATGTTCCTTTTGGATTTTGATCACTAATTGAAAAAAAGTGGTATTTGACTGACTGATAACCTACTTCCATTGTGAAATTGATATACTCGCCTGTACGTGAATCATATTGTCCATTTGGACAAGAGCTTGTTCCTTTAAAGGCAGGATTAATTTCACTCCATGTCAATAAACGAGTTGGCTTTAAATCAAAAGGATCTAGTTCCTGAATCTACAGTCATCAAATAAGTTTTAGTATGTAATTGATTAATAAGAAAGGGAGGACTTGCATGGTTAGCATGATTCTGGCAAAATAATCTTCCGTCTAATCCAGGTATTTTTGTCAAGATACGAGCACCACAAGGTTCTGCATCTGGTTTATTAGGTTTGGTTGCATTTTTTAAAATTTTTGAAAGAACAGTTTGATTTGTATTAGACATATATAAACCAGCAGGGTGTAGTGGTGAATAACCATGATGATCCCGGATCTTTTCAATTAAACGACGACTTGTTAGCTTATTGCGGTAAGTAATTGTGTTACGTTGACCATTTAAATCGAAACGATTCACAAGTGGTAATCTAAAAATAAAATGAATAAGGTTCTCGAACTACAGTAACTAAGCAATCTGTTTACGCATCAAACCAATGCCCAAAAGTATATAAAGCGGATACCAGTTGAAGCTCACCATCTACTTCTACTTTTCTGTTGTATTTTACATCAAAAGTGCCAGGACCAACTGTAAAATACTCTCCAATGAGCCACTTGGGAAGCTGTCCAGATATTCTTAAATCATCAATTGTATCTTTATCATCCACATTTTGAAAGCTCTATTATTTAATAAATGGTAAGCTTTTACTTGTAAAAAAAAAAATTCATAATACTTGCTTTAATAGCAGATGTATCTTGAGACACTGAAGAGGTTATTGCAGTAGTGGTAATGGGAGTAACAGTAGGTGTGGTAACAGTAGGTGTAGTAACAGTAGGTGTTGGTGTAGTAGCCTGCTCTTGCTGTTGTTGGTCCACTACGGCTGTAGTAGTAATAGCAGCAGGAGCTGTCTGTTTTCTTCCTTCAACCAAGGTATCGTGTTCAGTCAAGACGTCATTTTCATTAGCAGGTTGAGCCCAAGGATCATTTTCATACTGGTCCAATGTTTGGATTGACAAAGGGTGTGGTTCCTTTTTATCTTCATTTTCCCATTCAAGAGAAGCTTCAGGTGGATTGACTTCCAACGCAGTATTATTATCTTCTGTATCTACTAATTTTGTGTTTTCAGCCATAAAGAAGAAGAAAGAAAAAAAAAAACAAAAAAAAGAGAATTTGCAAATGTGAAAAAGCGGAGACTATAACTTTATTGATATCTCATAAATCATGCAAGGGCTTTCTTTAATACTAAGAAATGAAGTCCATCGATTTTAAGCTTTTCTGGCCAAATAAAAGGTATACGTTCACCAGTTTCTTCAAACCCTAATTTTTTGTACCATTTCAAGATTTCTGGTCTGTTTTCCAAGACGTGCATTATGGCGTGTGTCATACCCATTTCTTTCATTTCTGTCAGGGCAGCTCTAACTAACTGACCACCAATTCCTCGGGACTGTTCATAGGGAGATACTGAGAAAAGTCCGACTTCTGCCATTAAAGGATGTTCAGGTGAAGTTTGGATTTGCACTGTGCCAACAATCTTATGAGGATGTTCTATAGCAAATAGTAATGTATGAGGGTTGCCACTTTCACGAATGAATGATTGCATTTGCTCTTCAGTACACCTCTCTCCTTTCACATAATCTTCTTCGGTAGTCCAGCCACCTAGTTTCATTTGAAGGTGAATAACCATTTTTTCATGCTCCTTGATTTAATACCTACCTTTAGATCTATATGCTTGATTAACAACAGTACTAGCTTCTTTTGCGTATTTTATATCATCTAATGTCGCTTTTCTAACAATAATGTCAAATTGTACCATGGTTATAAGATGGGTAAATGATATAAAAACAAGAAAAAAGAAATCGGCGGTGGAAGGGATTATTAATCTTTTCTTTCGTTTAGGGTCAGCTCCAGTGGGAATGAGTCTAATAGCGGCAATCAAAAAAAAAAAAAAAAAAAAAAAAAGAAAAAAGAAAAAAGAAAAAGTCAGGCCTGTACTACTGTTGCTCGAGATACAGCAGAATATTGAATAAATTACATAAAGAAATGAATGATCAATTGAGTTCATTAAGGATATAAGCTATTCATAAGCTGGATTACTGTATTAAACCAAAGAAAATAAATGTTTAGATATATCCGAAATTTCGGATTTATAATCAAATCAAATCTCAAACCCAAATGTGAAATAGTTACAATACCATTTGTAGAAAAAGAAGCAAGAAAAAAAAAATACAATAGTCTATGCTTAGATCAGTAATTTTTCCACAACATCCAAGAATGCGTGTGTTCTTGGATATTACAGATTGATGTACAACGTTATTTGATGACCCATACCAAATAAGCTATTTTTCAACTGACTCAAGAGAACAATGTTTGTAAAATTCATTTTTCAGCTTTTTAAATCAACTTGAACCAAAATTTTTGTTATGAAACTAATTCAACAATAGACAGATCTACAAAAAACAACCTAGCTTTATCCGATATTTCGGATTTGTTTATAGGTCAATAATAAGCTTTTATTCTTTCTTTTTGCTAAACAAAAAAGCTTGCAAACGAATTATAAAATGGCAGATAGCTTTTATTATTATTATAATAAACGTAGACAGTATGGTTGTAGCTCCATTATGCACCTAACTGAGCAGTAATCAATCAGAACATTCAAAGTACTTTAAAATTGCAAAAGTTGATAATATGTAACTCTTAAAAACCAAAAAGAATCTATACATTACATTATGCTTAGACAACAACAAAGGTCTGTCAATAGTTGTTTATCAAAATTGCAAAAGATTCTTTACATTTGAACAAAGAATAGTTTGACTCGATATTTATGAATGTCTTTTATATACGCATATCATTTTGGTTAGATGATGTCGATAGTAATGAATGGTTGATTTGCAAGTAGGGATATTTCAGTAGAAAATTCAATGCATGTACTTCTTGAGTCATTACTTGTTAAAGATTCTACTTTGCAATAAAGAATTGCTTGAGTCAATCGTTTGTGTGATTACTCTTGCTAAATATAATCACTATTTATGTGGTAGTTGTCTCTTTTTAAGAGACGAGGAAAATTTATATTTACGACAAACTGATTTAGAAACACGGTATTTTTGGAAATATTGCAACAAGGGGTTCACCTTAAAATTTTTGAAACTCACCTATAATTATTAATTTAATTTCACTTTCTGCTTTTATTTTATTTTTTTTTTTTTTTGCAAAAGATGCCATTTGGTTTCAATCACGAATTAGTTTGTTTAATATCAAGAAGCGCTCTTTGGTCTTTTTTTTCTGATATAAGGCTTGAGGATGTATCTAATGTGCCTCCTGATACTCAACCTCTTATTGTGTAAGGAAATAAATTAAATGCTCACAATAATGTTATACAAACACTTTCTATAGTGCAGCCACGCACCACAACATGATTATCGACCCTGCAGTTCTCTCTGTCACATTTCCCAGAAAACGTCGGCTTCACTATTGGGCCAAAGATTCGATGTTTAAATCACCTTATGCTGCTGCCTTTTTACATGACTGTGGTGTTGTTCCTGTGGATAGAAAGACCAAAAATAATGCTCAGCTTTATGCTGCCACTTTTGAAGTCTTAAAACTGGGTGAAGCAGTAGCTGTATTTCCTGAAGGCACCAGTCATACTCTACCAAAACTAGGTATTTTTAAAGATGGTACAAGTTTTGTAAGCAAACCCCCGCCCATTTCTTGTTGTTCATTAAGATAACCCTGTAAAATAGGCAGCTTTAGAATATGCCAAAATAGTTTCAGAAGAAGGACAAGGACAGTTTGCTCCCGTTTTGCCTGTAGGTATTGTCTATCCAGAAAAATCCAAGTACCGAAGTGTAGTGATTGTAAAGTAAGTGATATGAGTAGAAAAGATATATTTGGATATTCAATTCTATATCCCCGATTAGGTATGGTAAACCTATCTCTGTTGAACCTTATTTACCACTTTATTTGGAAGACCCAAAAAAGGCAGCCAAACAGTTGACAAAGGCAGTTGAGAGTGCTATGGAAAAAATTACTGTAAATGCACCTGATTGGGAAAGTAAATATGCAGCTGATATGGCCAGGTGGCTATTGTTTCCAGGAAAGAATGATTTAATCAGAGACTATATACCAATCACTAAAAGGTAAAGAAAGAAAGAAAGCAAAAGATATCTAAACCCTCTCTTTTTACGTAGTTTAATCAATGGTATGAATACACTTGCTAAAGAGGATGTAGAGATTGCCAAACTTCAGAAAAGCCTTGTTGTATATAAATTAGAACTTGAATCCTTATTGCTCAAGGATGGCCATATTGCAAAGTATAACGAAAAGGAAATAACAGCTGTTTCAACCACAGTTCAACTCTTGCGTCGTACAGCAGCTAGTTTAATCGACCTTCCTTTATTTTTCCCAGGTCTCATTGCTCATTTACCGCTCTATGTGGCAGGCTACTATGCGGGTCAATGCGAAATTTACGAAGAAGTGCGGGCACAGAATAAGATCTTTTTCGGAATGATTCTGGTTCCCATCATTTATCTATCAGCCTTTGTTTGGGGTTGGTTTGCTTTGTTCGCAGGTACCTTTTTTGGCTTCTTTTGTGCTTTGGCTACCTTGGGTATCTTTATGTGGTATCATGTTGTCTCTATCGATGAACGTTATGAAAACTTTAAGGATCTACAGGGACGCTGGCGATTGTTTGATGCTGTTGTGCTTGGCAGAGGCATGTGGCGTAGAAAAGAACGTATTTTAGGATTGAAAAAGTTGCGTACGGAATGTTTGGTGGAGGTACGCAAAATGATCAAGACATATAAGTCAAAGAACGATGATATTCATGTTGTATGGTTGGCTATTCGTCAAAGAGTGAAAGAATTTAATGATGTTTCGAAACTTCGGTCTAAAAAGAAAGCACTTGCAAAACAGTATGAATGGTGCTTTGAAGGTTAAATAAAACAAACATTTTGCTGTCTTTAAAATCAATTTTTTGTTTTGCCGAATCAGAAAAAAATAATTCCCCCCTCCCACAAATGCGATAAAGAAACTCCTTCCCTTTTCACCGAGCCTTCGAGATACACTATGACTGTAAGTATAAGAGGAAAAGGAAAATGGATGAGATGATGAGTTTGTGTATGAAATGGATGAATTAAAATAAAATATGGATGGATGAATAAATGAATAGATTAAAACGCTGAATATATTACATTACGACATGAGAGGAAAATAGAAATGAGGACAATTGGATTCACCATTTTATGCACAGCTCACATTTAAACATGATTATTAAATTCCTCTTTTTAGTTGGCTGTCGATCTTCTTAACCCCTCTATCGAACACGAGAAGCGTTCCCACAAGCTTAAGAGACTTGTGCAATCTCCCAACTCTTACTTCATGGACGTCAAGTGCCCTGGTAAATGCCTTTTTCTTTAAAAAAAAAGACTGTTTGCAGTTCTTGTGGACTGACTGCGCCTCCTTCTTTAATTAGGTTGTTTGAACATCAGCACCGTCTTTAGCCACGCCCAAACCGTTGTTTTGTGTTCCTCTTGCGGTACCGTTTTGTGTCAACCCACTGGTGGTCGTGCTCGTTTGACTGAAGGTTGTTCTTTCCGTAAGAAGGCTAACTAAGCTATTTAATGTTTTGTAAAACCAGCCTTTTTTTTTTTAAAGAGAATAAAAAGAGAAAGAGAAAAGAACCCCGTTTTTACACAAAAGATGTACATTGAATGAGAGAAATAAAGCGTGTAACGATTAAAAAATGTTCAAAAAGTAAAAACTGAGCTTTAACGGTAATTTTTTGTTCTTTTCCCCTTTTATATAAAATGTTCAAGAATGCAAAACTAATTTATATTATTGGTTTCCTGATAAGACTAGCTTTGTTTAGTTTCCCTTCTGTCACAGATACTTTAAGCCAACGCGTAGAATTATCAACGCCAGTTACAAGCTTCAAACGACGTAAATTATGATATTACTGTATGCATGTATATGATTATAACTTTTTTTCGAATTCAGTAACAGAAGGTGTATTCTTGTATAATAGTAACATTCCACCTTATGATGGCGGTGTATTTCATCAGGTAAATAAATAAAACACAAGTTAACTTAGCGTAACCCCTTTATTTTGTAGTCACCTCTATTATTATGCCTATTCTCATTCATCATCTCAATTGCACCTTCCGCTATTCCCTTATTATACACAACTTTAGATCTCACTATTGCTTATGCTCTTTCTGCCATCACTTTCATCAAACAGCAGCAACCAGCGCCCAAATTAAAAATAGAAGAAAATCACATCTCACCTAATACAGTAGCAGCACTCTATTTATTCAATCCATTTTCCATTTTATCATGTGCATCTCAATCAACCCTATTGTTTACTAACCTCAGTATTGTCATGGCTACCTTGAGCGCGCTAAAAGGTAAGGGATATGAACAAAAAGACAGGACGCATTTTGCTTATATGACATACGGCTGCCAGGCAACGTGAAACCATCCATGTTTTGGGCCGCACTTTCTGCTTATTTGAGCTTTTATCCAGCCATGCTTTTACCTGCATTACTACTCTTGCTCAGTAACCAAGTAAAATATTTATATAAAAAAAAATCGAAAAATAAAATTAAAAGGTTTTGATAGAAAGCAATGGCCATTGGATCATTTATGGGTTGGATTGTTGTCTTGTTTGGTGCTTCGAGGTTATTTGTTGGATCTTGGGACTTTATAGGATCTACTTACGGTACCATGTAAATATACATCATATAAGAAAGCACACTGTATTTATTAAAAGCCAATATAGTATCTTTTTGACAGATTTGACACCTAATGTGGGTGTATTTTGGTATTTTTTTATCGAACTGTTTGATCAATTCAGATCATTCTTCATGGTCGTCTTTCAGTTTCACGCCTTTATATTCACTTTGCCTGTTTGTATCAAGTTTAGGTAACATTTAATCATACTTTTGATTATCGACGTACGTATTCATATGCTCATTTGTTTAGTCATCAACCTTTATTTGCCATCACTGTGCTTTGTGGCATTATGGCCATCTTCAAGAGTTATCCTTCAGTAAGTGATGCAACTCTTTATTTAGCGCTCATATCTACACACAGTGAAATTTTCCAATGTAAGAAAAAGAGAGAAAAGAAGAGGATCAAGTACACAGATTAACAAACTTTACTTGTGCAGATTGCCGTCAAAAATTCTTGATCTTCAATTTATTTGTATACGCCTCTGTTTTATCACCTATTTTTTGGCATTTATGGATTTATGCCGGAAGTGGAAATGCCAATTTCTTTTATGCTATTACACTTGTTTATAATTTTGGACAGGTATTTTTATTGATCGAATGTGTCTATGCAACACTTCGACGAGAATTTGATATTGAACATCCAGAAGCAATAGGAAAGCCAGTTGTTCAAAAATAACAATTTTTTTTTTGTTTAATAAAATAAATAGTTTTAAGCAAAAGATTCTTTTGTGTCAGTCACCACCATTTTGACCTTTTCTAATAACAATCCAGACTTCTCCAAGATGCAAGCAAAGAATTCAGCTGTCTCTCGTGAAGATTCAGCAAAGGCTTCGGTTTCACTTCTCTTTTGTTCCTTGTCTTCAATAGCTCTTTGAATTCTATTTTGGATCTCCCAGCCCTCGACACGCAAGACCTTTCGAGATTCACGAGCAATACGATTACTGTGTGCTTCGATATAGCCAGTCTCGCGAGCAGCATTCTTGAATTTCTTGACCAATTTACGTTCGACTGCGTGACGCATGTCGCTCACGACATAGACCATGAAACCTACACTAGCCACACCCACCACAGGAAGGACCCAACGACGGACATTGGGAGAATCAATCAAGCTCGAAACACTCCAGATACTAGAAACAGCGTCTTTGAAACCAAGCATACGACCACCGACCATGGTAGCGGCACCAAGGGATAAGGCGGCACCAGATAATTTATCATCCAAAACAAGATCGAAAAAGTCAGTGGCTTCAACCGTAATGGTAATTTCTTTGGGTTTGACACAGAGCTTGTTGACATCGGCCACAAGAGGGTATTGGCCCAAGTGTTCGACACCCATATCATGAATACGTTCCAGACAGTCACTGGTCTCTCGACGAGCATAAGATTCTTCTTGCTTGATATCCTTCAAGAGCTTTTGACACATGGAATCTGCAATATCTTGAGCATATTGCCAAACGAGCAAGATACCAGGATACTCAATCGAATGGATCGCATTACCAACATTTTCAACAGCCTGGTTCAATTTATTCGAGGCATGTCTTCCAATCGAGGACACAGTGGACTCGGCCACTTTCTCGACTTGCTGAAGCATGCGATCTCTGACCTGCAAAAGATGTTCATAAGCGGGCAAATCACGTTTGAGATCCTCAGATGCCTTTTGGTATTCTTCGGATGATTTCTGCTTGTTTGCCTCTGAAAGGACATTGATATCCAACAGTAGATTAACCAAATAGTTTTTAGCGGGTAACAATTTAGATTTCGTACGATTCTCGAGTACAAACGCTCTCAAACGTTCTTCCAAACGGGCAAAGTCGGGAGCATCCAATTTACGGGATCCGGGTTCGAGGTCAACGTTACCTGCACTGACAAAGTGAACAAGGTCATCCGCATCAGCATAAGTGGCAGGACTGACTTGACGGATTTGCTCGAGAATCAATCGTTTGCAACGGTCCTTGTCACGGATAGAGTCAAATCGATTAACAACAATAAAAATGTGTGTTTTTTCATTGGCTGCGTTCCATAAAAACTCTTTTCCCTATGCAATATGTGAGTATTATTTTCCTTTGGTTATAAATGAGCATTTACAGAAAGTGTGAAATGGTTTTCAGCGCTGACAACAAAGACAACCACATCAATTTCTTCTTGACGAGCAAAGACGGCGGTTGTTTTGACTGAATCGGTGTTTAAACCGGGTGAGTCAATTAAAGCAATATCGACAACACCGTTGTGAAGTAAACTTTCTTGACTGGTACGAGCATCATTTGCATAAATTTTGAGCATCTTGTATTGTTCAAAGTCCTCAGTGATCACTTTGTAAAGATGACGCATCTCGATCACATGGTATGTGTCAGGGTCCAACCGATTGTATTTCTCAACGCAGGGGATTGCATGGACCTGTTCCAGACCATCATTCAACATGGCATCCAAGACCTCACAAAAGATGCTTGTACAGGGTTGCTGGTCGGCAGGCAAGATATCTCGTTTGAGCAATGCGTTGACAAAGGTCGATTTACCTGAATTTAAGTCACCAGTCACCAAGACCTTGGAAGACGTATCCGCCACACGGCCTTGAAGCTTTTCCAAGTGACGAAGACTAGAATCTAATCGATCACTCAACAGGTTAGTGATCGATTGAGTCTCGAGTGTGTTAAGGTCAGTAGAGGTGTGACCCATTTTCAAGTCCAAGCTAAGGATATTGAGGTCTTTATGGCTAAAGAGACCCTGGTTAAAATTGGTTCCACGAGCAGCCTCTAAAATAGCTGAACCCTCGGCAGCAGCAGGTGTTGAAGGGTAGTGCATGGGATACTTGTCCTTGTTGGCCTTACTCAAGTCTCTGCAAAGACTTACAGCAGAATGAATATGAGAGATCAAACGCTGACAGCTGTCTTGGTAAGTTCTCTGTTCTTGAGCTGCGTTCAATCGATATTGGTGAGTTCTGGCTGCAGTGGTAGTAGGTGAAGGAGTAGGTGACTCTAATGGAATGCGAGTGTCGTCCATACTGGGAGCTGAATTCCTTCGAAGCCTAGACGTCAAAAATGACGAAGCTACTTCATAAGTCGACTCTGACATGTTGACTTTCCTCAAATACTGAAGAAATTAGACAAAAAAAAAAAAAAAAAAAAAAAGAACAAAGGAGTTTATTTTTTTGTCTGTACTTGAAATCAAACCATCTGGATACCAGTGCGTACAATGTGTGTTGGGAACCTTTTGTTCTAATTTATTGAGCTTTGAATGACATGAGTCCATTTTTAGAATGATAAAAAAAGCATGTCTTTTATTCCAGTGATATTAATTCATTGAATTTACTATATTTTTAAATATAAAATTTGTATTTTTTTTTTAAGAGTACTGAGGCTTGTCCTTGTACATAAAGATTAATTGTCACTCTCTTTAACGTTTTTTTGATGGTAAACAAAGTCTTTATGTAAAAAGTCAAATTAATAAAAGAAGGTATTTCATTGTTGCTTAGTAATAATCATCATCAATTTAAAGATAAAAAGAAATCCAGGGGTAAGAAACCAGATTGCATTCCACTGAACAAATATATATATGCTTTCCCCACCACAAACTAAACTTAAATTAAAAAAGAAAACTTTTTTTATCTTCAGCAAGCTTTGTCGTTGGAATGCTGTTTTCTTTTGAAATCAGTTATAAAGTGAGACATGTTTTCAAAATAGACAGGCTTACCCTTTCTTTTATACCCTGTATAATGACAGTAATTCATACTTCTTTTCTCATTCATTCTACTATTTATATATACATTGTCTATATTAAAATAAAAGAACCAATGTTTACTAACGGCTTTTTTCCTTTTTTGGACGATCGATGCTTCCATCCGACCAAAGCTTTTATAAAGCAAATAACACTAATCTTTATTCTCTTTTCAAATTAGATATTCTATACTTTCTTTTTCTTGTGTTGCTCAAACAGTTTATGCTTTCTTTGTTCCTATCAAAATTAAATGAAATCTTTATTCATTATCGGTAATTTAATTATTGGAAAGTCATTAAAAGTACCACAGTTGGATCGGCGTTGCTTTATATAAAAAATATTTCTTTTATCTCTTGCTAAAAGATAATCAAGATGGTCCAAGTGAAACATATTGTCGAAGAAATTATTAATGATAACAAGGTTGCTGTATTTTCAAAGTCTTCTTGTTGTTAGTATTTTGTATCACTTTACTTGACTTTTCTTATTTACAAGACATAGGGTAGCCTATAGTATGAAAGCAAAGAAACTCTTAAAGGATCGTAAAGTAGAATTTATTTCTATTGAAATTGATCAAGATGGTTAGAAAATATATTATATGACTGTTATCATAAAGAAGGAGGCTAATAGTATAGGATATTAGACAATGGCACTCTCATTCAACAATATCTTGTACAAAAGACAGGCCAAAGAACTTTACCAAACATCTTTATAAATCAACAACATGTAGGAGGTTGTGATAATTTGCTAAAAGCTAAAAACTCTGGAAAATTAAAAGAGCTTTTAAAATAGACTTTTTTTATTCATGCAATCAATTTATTATCTTTTTTCTTTATTTTTTTTTTTTTTTCCTACTTCTTTTTTATACACCAAAATGGCAAATTGTTTGGTCTCTTTACCAACACATATCTTTACTCTTCAAGATATTGTATTAGACTCTCCTGTTTGGAGAACAAACATGATTCATTTAGAAGATCAGATTGATCAATATGAAAAGTGGTTAGATGGCTTCATTCGTTATTTAAAGAGTTATATTGAGTCGATAATTAGTAAAACTTTTTGTTTCCTTTTACTATTATTTTTTAATATCTCATTCTGTGTAGAATGCCAACAACAAGCAAGTAATCTATGTAAACGAACTTTTCTTTCTGGAATAGATTGTGCCTTGATGGGTAAATGACAAAGGACATAATAAAAAAATAAATGAAAGAAATTGACACTAGATTAGATACGAATATGGCCAACATCATTGTTAATAAGTTTGCCAACACATTACAGTCTACAATAGCTTATAAAACACAACTGGTATATATTAATATATTTTAGTAATACGTAAAATAACAATCTGTAGGTTACTGAATTAGAAGAGATGCTGTTGAATCCCTTACAAAAGCTATATAAACAAGACCTCAAGTTATACAAAGTAAGAGAAAGATAAAAGTAAAAGAAATTATTCACATATATGATGGATAGGAAAGCAGGAAGCAGTTTGAAAAGGCGCTCGATAAATATGAAACTCAACTGAATCGATACTTTGTTCTTAGTAAACAAAAGGAAGCGAGCGCATTAAGGGAGGATGCGTTTCAGATGCATGAACTAAGAAAGTATTATGTGAAGCAAAGTGGGGATCATTTTATTAGATTGATATCATTTAAAACCCAATTAGAGCATATACTCGTCGAATGTTTTTCAAATACAATCAATGCTTATATTGAAGATATTGAAGAGTCCAGGAGGTCCTTTGGGACATTAAAATCAAAATTATCTGGTTGGAAGCAGTGGCTAGATGAGGTAATTGTTTGTATAATTGATTCATCAAAATAACACTAATTTATTTTATAGAGTAAATCGACTTGCGATTATCAACTGAACCAAATGAAAGAGAAATGCGGTGAATTGACAGAGGCTTATATTCAACAATCTACACCACATCGTTCACTAAAAAGATACTCTATTTCGATGCAGGAAAATAGTAGTGATCCATTAGAAAATGGTATAAAGGCTTTGGGGAAACAAGGATATTTGAACAATCGTGTTGCGAGATCATCTTGGACAAGACGTTGGTTCTTTTTACAATCAGGATGGTTTGGTGCAATGACAATTGATAAGCAAAAGGGTTATATTATGCTTTGTGACCGAGTACGTGTATCTGAGTGCACTATTAAAGTCATTACAGAAAGCGATAGAAGGTTTTGCTTTGAAATCATTTGTCCAAAAAGGTAAAATACATGACTCGCTTCTATTTTATTCACAATGAAGTAGTTCATTTTATTTACAAGCAGAAACAGATGAAGATATGCAAGAATGGTTAAGAGCCATAGAGTGCTGTATAAAGAAACAAGAAGACGATGAAGAAGAAAAGCAAGATTTACAAGCATTATTATACCCAAAGGACTTGATGTCATTTACCAAAGATCATTTTGTCTCTGTAACTTCTTTATCTAATAATAGTTTGATACCCACTACTTCAACTACAGCGTCTTTATTAGCATCCATCATGCTCCAAAAGGGACAAATAAAGAATGGTGAACCAGCACCTCCCAAGACAAGTAACAATACAAGTACGAGTAGTTTGCTATCCTCTTGGGGGATGCCTTGGGTGAACACATCTGCAGAGGAAGAATCACTTGGTCAACAAGCGGACACTTGCCTTATATGGCCAGCTCAATTAGAAATAGAAGTAATCAGACCAGAATTAGAGCATTATACATTAGATACACGCCACAGGGAGTTAAGGAAACTGTTTGCCAATGTCCCTCGAGATGAGATCGTCCTTGATGGTAAACAAGAAATTTTTTTATCATATAGAATGTATATCTATAAATACATCTTTTTGTTTTAGCATTCAAAGCGTCATATTATGGACAAAAGGATGATGATCCACAATTTGGATATAGTGGTATTCTTTATTTAACACAAAAATCGCTTTGGTTTTATAGCTGCACATTAATGACTCAACTTCATTTGGTAAGAAAGAAGTGATTGTGTCAAATTGATATTGAACTGGATTAGTGTATGATTCCCTTAGAAAAGATTCAAACCATCAAGATTGAAAAGACAGTAAACGGTACATGGTTACTTTTAGATAGCATGTTATTTGGTCTCTGGTGTTGTAGCACATCATCTGATATTGTACTTGAAAGACTTAAAGTAGCTTCGTCACAAAAAACACAAGATATCCAATCTCTTTATGATACCCTTCGAAATATATCCACCATCAAGATGAATAATCACGTCACTACTTCCAGTGCACTCTATCCATCTGTGACCCCTTTAACAATACAAATACAGCAGCCTTTGCCAGTCATGAAACAGACAAGCTCTAGTTCTACTTCAAATAGCATGGATCATGATGAAGGAATCGATACTGATTCAGCAGCTCATGTTGCATTAAAAGCAGCTTATAATAATAGTAGCAGCCAATCAAAGAGTACATCAAGTAAATTGAAAATGACGACGACTACAATTATAGACAAGAAGGAAGAAGAAGAAGAAGAGTGGCCAAAAGATTTACCACAACCAAAAGAACAAGTTCAATGTGAATGTAAAGATCATTTGGACAAGAAGGAAGCAGAGATTGTGTTGAATATGAGTGCAAAAAAGCTATTTACACTTTTATTTTCAGAAGAGTCCACGGTTTGGAGTCAACTGAATAAAGCAAAGGAATTCGGAGAACCAACAATGACTGAATGGATAAATAAAGAAGATGACGATGATGTGATTAGAGAACGTACGATGACATACATGATGCCTGTAACCAACCCAATGGTAAAAGCAAAAGAAACTCAAGTGGTTGAAACTCAACAAGTCTTGTCAGAACAAGATAGATTGTAAGTGGTAGAATTGCATACTGTATTTAACTCATCATTATATTAGGTCTTATGTTGTTTTAGTGACCACAAAGACGCCTAATTTACCTTACGCAGATACCTTTTTACCATCCATAAAATACTGCATTACTTATATATCACCAAGCAAGTCAAAGATACAGTGTTCAATGGGTATTAAATGGTTAAGAAGTGTCTTGGTTAAAAGTATGATTAAAAGTGCAGCCATGAAAGGTATGGCTGAAACCATCAACAGTCTTTTACCTATCCTTCAACAAATCCAACAACCACAAGGAATAAAAAGACAGAAAAGAGAACAAGTAATTGAATTGACACAGAAAGATAGAACAGGAGGAAGAGGTAGAAAAGAGACGATGATGATGACGTGGAGTAAATTGACAATGATCAACCTACTGCTTGTGTTTATTTGCTTTTTATTGACCTTTTATCAATTCCGTATTCAATACAAATACCAAGCATTAATCAACCATCCGATTCATTGGAAAGGAATCTATTTAAGAGACCTTGAAAATGTAACAGAGTCACAAATAGTGCTTGGAGGACATGTGAACCCGATGACTTATGAATTATTTCAACAAGACAGACTAAATGTGATTGATTGGAAATACAAATGGAATACGAGAGAACACAAGAAAGTTGCGGTAGAACTTAGTTATTCAAGAGAGAGAGTGGGCAGACTTCGATATGAAATACTCTCACTTCTTCGTATACTCAACCGCGTAGAATATCAATTATTAGAAAACGAATATTTTAATTGGCTGTGGGATAAGAAAGTGAATTGTGAGAAAAATGTGTGTGAATTGATTGATCAAGAGATTGTTTATTCTTCTATTTCATAAGCAATTATCTCTTCCAATTGTTCCAATACATTTGGCCATGGCTTCAACTGTTGACGTATCTTTTTTTCCCATAATTCATCCTTCATTGTTGACGTATCAAATAAAGTTTCAATAAATAGTTTGTATTCTTCATCAGACATGGTTTCTTTACAATTAATAAAGAATTGTGGGTATGCTTCTTTTGAAAGATGATCCAGTCTGTTTCTTATCTGTCTTAGCTCTACTTTATCTCTCACTTCTTCTTCTTCTTCTCCTAAATAACCTACGAGTTCTTTAAATTTCTCTAAAAGGGGTGGTACTGGTTCCAATGCCTTTGAGATTCGTGTAATCCATTCGATATCAGACATTTGAGTCCTTGGTACATAAATCGTATTTTCAAATCGAGGCCATTTTTCATTTAAAAATGATTCCAATGATGAAAAGAATGACTTGTTATGTTCTACTAATTCCTTCATTTCCCTTTCACGATCAAATAAAGCAACCAACATTGTGTCTGGTACAGCCTGTGCACGTATATCGATCGTAGGGTTACATGGAGATAATAACTCTTGTTGTTCTTCATTTACTGTTGGAGGTGGTAAATCAAACGTAACGGATCCTTTACGCTTCGTTGTCCTTTCTTCTTCTAAAGACATCATTAAATAATAAAAAGAAAGAAAAGAAAAAAAAAATAAAGTTTGAGTCTTTTCCGTTTTATAAAAAAAAAAAAAAAAAAAAAAAAATCATAGTGACTTTATCTCATGATTTTAACTTTATTACACCTTTACCACTTTTGGGGACAATTCAAAAATAAAAGGTTCTAATTCATACAATCTCTCTTTTTGAAGAAAAAAAGAAAATTAATATATTTCCTGCATCTTTAAAGATAAATTAGTACTCATCAAACTTTTTAATCAAATTATCTCCTTCAAACTGTTTCAGTCAAGAATAAAGATTTACTCTATTCTGCAGGGATTGAATAAAATGAAGTCTTGTTCCTTTCTGAGAATCAAGGTTCACTTGCCGATTAAAGCACATGTTATCATTGGATAAAGATTTTCTCTTTCTTTCTCACTCGTTTGCTTGTAACAATTGATAACAATTAAATTTATAATTAAAACAAAAGGATTTTACTCTTTATTGCTTTAATTCAGATGACTACAAGAAAAACTTGTTTATTAAATGCTTACAGTTGAAATAAGTCAATAATTATGCAGATAATGACAAGAGCACCTGCTGGATAAAGACGATTAGCAGATGAAAGTTCATTGTTTTGCTTGACATGAGATAAACTAGTTGTAGCACTATTACTAGGACTACTGGCTGTTATGCTTGCTACGTTAACCTTGCTTGTACTGGATGGAGCAAGAAGTTTGGAAGATGATGAAGGAACAGCAGCACAGATACCTTGAGCAACGCTCTTTTGAATGCTAGCCTCAGAAGCATAATTGGTACAAAGACCATAACATAACAAAATAAGATTCTATTCAAAAAAGGGTCATTTTTGTATTCTTGTTTGTAAAAGATAGACTGCTTTACTTGAGCATCACACTGACATTTGTAATCAACAGGTCCACAAGTAGATAATAAACTTGTTTGGATTTCTTTACATTTATCAAAGCTTTTTACATATTAATTTCGAGAATTTTATAATTTTATTTTCTTTTTTTTTTTTTTTTTTTTTTTTTTTTTTTTTTTTTACTTTGCTTGTGCTGCACAAGCACCATCAGCATGTACTTGTTGGAGGCTAAAGACGGTAACAAAGACGACGATGAATTGAATGAACTTGTACATTAAGTAAAACTGGAGAAGAAAGAAAAATATATGAAATTGTCTTGTTATTTATATACTTTTTTTTTTTTATTGTCTGTTCCTTCCTCCTTACATATGTGTATATACCCTTAATAAATTATTTTAAATAATAAATAAAAACAAATCAAAAGTTGCGTAAAATAGTACAATTCATTTATATTCTTTGAATTTTTTTATATGTGTTTATAATGAAGTTTAAGATAACAATAGAAAATAAACAAAATAAGCTTTTTTATTATTGCAAAGATGCTAACAGTTTATGTTGTTTATGATATGAAAAGAAACCAGGGATATATTTTATGTATGTTTTGTTTTGTATATACATTTCTTACATTAAATCCCTACGTATCCTTACCGATCTTGTAATAAGATGCAAATATTTTGGTAACTAATGCTTTTATTGAAGGATAAAATACGTATAATGATCTATTTCTTTTTTTTTATTGATCAAAATTATTATTATTTTTTTTATGAAAGCACTTCGTTACTCTTTTATTTGCTTACCCTGTCAATTTAATACAAAATTAGAGATAATGACATTTATAGAAAAACAGTTCAGTAGGATATGAAGAAAAATCCCTACGTAATGTCATCGTCAATGCTTACTAAGGATATATCAGTAGAAGATGAAGACAAAACAATAATTTTCCTTTCTAATAAAGGGATATTTAAAGATATTCTGCTTCTGTGTTAATACTTAACCTCTTTTCGTTCATCATAACAATCCAGAAAAACCATAAGCTAAAAAAATAAACAAATTAAAATAACGTAAATCACAATTTATGTAATTATTGAATCAGTTTTTAAAGAAAATAGAAAGTTTTTTGATCTTAGTTCATTCCATAATAAAACTTGGGAAACAAAAATGATTTATAGAAATATAATAATACGTTCATAATAATCTGGAAGCATTTCTCAGTTTTTGTATAAATACTCTTTATAACTTTGTTTAATAAACATTAGACAAGAATCATAAGTGAATTTCTTGTCTAGTCCTTCTTGATTACTCTTGATTTAGTCTCAATCCAGTTATCTAATTTTATTCAACCCCATTGACTGTAAGCTCTTAACATCACCGCCCTTAGTTCTCAACTGTACCTAACAGTAAATATAGTGAATCAATCTAGTTCCATACATCTTCACTATGATTGCTATTAAATATGATCACCCTACAATTACTACATACAGCTATAATTAATTAAAGCAACTTGGAAAGATTAAACTGAGTCTTTATGAAATGATACAAATATTAGATACAGTGACATTTCACAAAGAGGTATTCTTTTTTCAATCTCATTGAGCTTTATGTTTTTTTGTTTTAACGAAAAGTCATATGGACGTAAGTCATATTTTGCCAGTGGAAAAAAAAAAAAAAAAAAAAAAAAAAAAAAAAAAAATGCCCTCCAAGCTTATACCAACAAGTAAAAGAAGAAGCACCGATAGTCTTGAGAAAGAGACTTTATAAAGACTATTTAAACCATGAAGAAAACAACAAATACGATTTTACTAAAGTACAAGTACCATTAGAATAGAAATAGAATATGTATAATATTAAGAACTTACCTTTTATAAAAAAAAAAAAAGTACTTTTTTTTGTAGGCTTATTTTTACCAATGTTACACTTATTCACTGTCTATCTATATTATAAATCAAAAACAGTTGCCTTTCATGTAATTTACATCTAATGATATCCCAAAAGATAACTTATACATTGCTTGAACAAGTTTTATTACTTGAGTGCAATATCTTTAACATGGAGAGTATTCTTTTTTTCCTTTTCTTTTCTTTTTTTTTTTTACATTAGGAATTCGTAATGGGACACATTCGGATGACGGACATGAACCTCATAAGCAAAGTTGTTCTTTCCAATACGATAAAACTAAGAATATCAAACTTATATTACTGCTTGTTGCTGAAAAGTTATTTTTGGTAAAGAAAGTTGTCATTGCTCACATCTCTAATGGCTAATGGCAAATTACACCCACGTACAAACATAAAGTAAGTAATGAACTAGTATAAGCTTAAAAACATATATTCCTTTATATTATTTGTCATAAAAAATAATAAAGCAATCTTTATTTGATAAACAAAAAAGTTTTGTATGTATTTGTTAATTATACAGTAGTTACAAAAACTATTGCAACGCGAGTTCAAATCTCGCACGGAGACCAACATCTCTCCAACGATTCAACATATCAATGTAAAATTATAGTCATTTGTAAAACTGCATCTTGGC
The DNA here is from genome assembly GCF_000149305.1 of Rhizopus delemar RA 99-880. NCBI lineage: Eukaryota > Fungi > Mucoromycota > Mucoromycetes > Mucorales > Rhizopodaceae > Rhizopus > Rhizopus delemar. The sequence continues at coordinate 9,560 of NW_027137855.1, read as the reverse complement.
TCTTATGAGACATCACGGCTTATGGCTTTCCTTTGCTAGTCATGGAGATATTGCCAAGTTAATGTCACATTTTTAAAAATAGCCATATTTCATTAATTGTATTATTTGACTTCAAAACGTGTATGACACCTTTTGCTCTAATAGCTGCATCTATTCTTGCTAGCATGCTGTTGAAATACCTTTGGCAAATATATTTGTTAAATATATTTCATTTTACGTATAAGTTTTGTCGCCAACAGTCCAAACTTGTCGCATGTGTTTTAAATGCACTAAGTAGCAACATAAGTGAATGCCATACGTGCTCCACAACGTTCAACTTTGGGATTTGTGATAAGCAGTATTAACTTAGCGTACACTATGTTCTTTTCATTAAATAGTTGTCGATCGAGATGTATGTTTAGGCTCAATGTCTCGTCGAAAGTAAATCTGTGTTTTGTGCCATTTGAAGCACTTCGATGTATACAGGTAGTTTATGCCAGGAATATGTTGATGCACTTCCAAATCCAATATCTAATCGCAAGCTTGATATGCCTGTCCAGGGCCTCATGAAGATATGCGTCCCCATAAGGTTAAATCAGGCCCACCATGCTTCACTGTAAGGTCGAGGTGATATGGTCGCAATATGCTGCTAGCTCTTGTCCAATAGTATTTGACACCATCGGTGCCCCAAATACTAGATTTTGTTTCATTGGAGAATACTGCCTGTCTTCATCGATCAACACTCCAATCCTTATATCCTTTTGCCTATGCCAAGCTATTTTGAATATACTTAATTGTTAAAAGTAGCTGCTTTTTCTGTAGCTTTGCATGGACATTCTTTTTTTCAGGATGTTTACTGCAGTGATATAAGACATAGAGAGTCCTAGCTCCATTAGCCTGAGGAACATACCTCTAGCTGTCTGTATATCTCCTTTGAGTACCAATAATCTGATGTACTTTCTAGTTAATACAGGAGGAACCACAGGATGGACCCCTTTGCATGCTGTCATACTCTTTAAAAACTTCTTTACGTAACGGCCTACTATTGATGAATGTATTCCAAATATATCTATAATTTCTGTGAATGATCTACTTTCAAAAATAGCTAATCTAATGTTGACTTGCTTGCTGTAGGGTCTGGGCGATAGCAGATTATACGTATACGACGTGAATACATAAACAATAAAAAGATGAATTAAATTGAACGAACTTGAAGCTGTTTGAATAACGATCTCAAAGCATACTCCCAGGGTAGTTGGCATAGATCAAAATGAACAAGGTTAGCCCTAGGAATATAGAGGATTTTGCAACTCAAATGGCGCGATCGAGTTTTCGAATAAAGAAAATTTCAAAAAAGCGGAACTTGAAATCGCGTACATCCATCATTTTGTTTCCATAACATTTGATAATCTAGTATATTAAAGAACGGAGGCCAGTTTATGCACTGAGGGGAATACAGCGTGATACCTGGATTTCACAGAAATTGAGAAGCGATTTACCTGAAAAGTGCAAATCGTTGCAATAGTTTTTGTAACTACTGTAACTGCCTTGTAACAAAATGTTAGCAGAACTTCTTTTTATTCTTTTAAAATATACACGTATTTTTTTATTATAATTGTAAAGGCATTTGCATTTCTATAAAGTATATTTGTTGCTAGATTACTATTTTCATTTGAACAATGAACTTTCTATTGCTATATTCTTTTTTTTCTTTTTCTTTTTCCCAAACACGACTATTTTGTTACATTCTGTAACATGTTTGTAATGACCTAAGCTAAAAATTCAAATGTTGACGAAGTGAAGTCGATAAATGTGGTATTGGCTCCAATAGTCGCGCTTTATTTTCCTTTTTTGTAATACAATATAATATAAATTATAAAATAAATCTATTCTGTCCTCTTTATACCTTCAAAAGTCGAGGACTTCGTTCAATTTTTTTTTTAAATGTGGTTATTCATATCTTTAGGGCGGGAACTACTTGTGTAGAATTTCTGGCATCCATCTTTGTAATCATGAGGGTGGGAACATCACATTTATCGACTTCGCTTCGTCAACATTTGATTGTTGGAGGAACGAACAACAATCTTCGTTGACTCCGCTACGTCTCCTAATGTGGTATGGTTATCCGTGAAAGAAAAAATTGAATTGACAATATTTGTGCTCTTGTTTTCTTGTGCAGTAGGCTTGTAGTAATATTTTTCGAAGGTTTTCGTCTGGTGACTCCAATTTGCATGGTCTTTTATGTCTGAGATTGATTGGCCCATTTCCACTGCTTTTGTGCTTGAGGCTGACCTTAAGCTGTGTGGTTTATATACCTTGGTAGCAATTTCCGCTCGTTCCATTGTCTGTCTTATCCATGCTGCAACCGTGCTTGTCCTAACTGATGTTGTTTTTTTCCTTATCTTCAATATAGGCAAGAAATAGCGTGTGGTTTTGTGGGAGATTTGTTCATAAGTTTGCAGTATTCCGAATAAATTGATATAATGTTAGAGTGGGACAAAGATCTGGATCATCTATTAGACCTAGTTGGGTAGTTTTCACTTGTGTTTCTTTGGCCTGTGTGAAATGTATAGTAGTTGCCTTCACTTCGTTTTCTTCAAGGTCGAACGTTATATGTCTATATTGTAATGCACCTATATCTGATCTTGGACGTCCAAATGTTGCCATACATAAGAGAACTATTGTTTTCAGTTGTAAATCATAAAGTGATAGTTCAGTTGAATTTGTCCTGTTGTAGAACAGTAACTGATTGTAGTTGATATACAGTGACTCCCAAAACTGTCCCAATGTTTTGTAATTTTGTCTTTTACCGTCAATGGTGCGATTACTGATTGCGTAAAGTATGCCTTGTTGCACCTCATTTGAAAGCTGTGGTGGTGTAGATGTACGTGGTACAGACTATATCTCAGTCGATGTAGCACAGACGGAGATAATGAATGTAAAAAATGACCGGTGCATTGGGACAGTTTTGGGAGCATATTAAAAAAATCACAATTTATTTATTTGTTTATTATTAATAGTTTGACCAACGCTCTTTGTTCTAAATATACTTACGTATACGTTGTGGCATACTTCCTGTAACTTTTTGTCACTCTTCCGGCATCATATGTCGTACCAAACTTGATCATACGTTCATAAAGCTCATTCATGCATTTTGGTACAGCTTCATAGTAATTAAGCCTCCTTTTCATCAATGATCACATGTTTTCCGTAGTCTTTAAGTCAGGAGATTGTTCAGGCCATTGTAAAACATTATAAAGTCGTTTTTGATGGTACTACTTTACTACTTTTGGAGTATGATTAGGGTCGTTGTCATGCTGGCAAATCACCTGATGACGTTCGAAGCCTACTTTATCGACACCTTATTCTATCGTACGCTCCAACTTACCTTCCAAGGTCTCTTTGTGCATTGCTTTGTCCATATTACCATTGGTTTTGCACATCCAACCGACTCCAGCATAGGTAATGGCATTCCACAGCATGATATTGCATCCATCGTGTTTAATAGCAATCTTCACGTGATGGCGTTTGAGGCTTTCCCTTGATCGAATCCAAGCCTAGGTGTGTCCATCCAAATTAAATCTATTTACTTTTGTCTCGTCTGGCCAAATAACGCGCTCCTAGTCATCTACTGTCGAGTTACTGTGAGCAATACACCAAGAAAGTTTGTTGCGGATATTCTTTGCACTGAGTAATGGCTTCTTTGGCTTCTCAATCGCGCCTAAGACTATCTTTCGAAGGTCTTTATGAACTCTTTCAATACCTACGTTCTTTCCAATATGGTTTTCAAGACATTTGGTAACCTTCACAGCACTCGGAACGCAATTTTTGGTGAGCTGGCGTACATAGTAATGTTCATCAGCTGCAGACAATACCTTGGATCGACCCCCGTTCGGCCTCATAACACTAGAGCAATGGGTTTTTCGGAGTCTTCTAACCGTACTCTTACTTAAACCCGTCAATTCTTCCATCTCCCGAACTGACTTATCTTGTTTAAGGAAAGTAATAGCTTGAAATACCATATCTTCTGGGACTTGTTTCACGTTGAGATTTAATGAGCGAGTTATAGCCGAGTAGGAGCTTTAAATTCCAGCAGATAATAATTAGGACATCGGATACGTTTGTGGCGCTAATATATTCAGTTTGGTGATTGTATGCAAGTTGTGGATGGATATTTTATAGATATTCTGATTTTTTCAATATGCTCCCAAAACTGTCCCAATGCACCGGTCATTTTTTACATTCATTATCTCCGTCTGTGCTACATCAATTGAGAAGCAGTCTGTACCACGTACATGTACACCACCACAGCTTTCAAATGAGGTGCAACAAGGCATACTTTACGCAATCAGTAATCGCACCATTGACGGTAAAAGACAAACTTACAAAACATTGGGACAGTTTTGGGAGTCACTGTATGACCAACTTGGCCACAACCATAACAAGTGAAACTTGCTTGCCCATTCATATTTCTATTTGGAGTAGCATAGATTTTCAATGCATTCAATTGTTGGGTTAGACTTTTCACTTCAGATGACAGCGAAGAGACAACATCCTGACTAGCATTGCTGCTTTGATTAACAGGAATGCTGCTCATTGATTCACTCCCAAAATCCTTAGTGGGTGCAATGTTTTCTTTTTTATTTTTTATACCATTGTATTTCAAACTCAAGGATTCTAATTGCTTTGCGTCCTTTACTGCAGCTTCCCAAGTCAAAGGACGAGCTCTTTCCACTTCGTAAGCGTATTCTTGTCTTAAAGCAGAGATGAACACTTCGATTTTGTCACTTTCATCGTCCCAACCAAGCCGTTGAAACATGTCTAGTTGGTAAGTCACCAGTTCGTCAATGGACTCATTCTCGTATTGTTTTTTGTTCTTTAGCTCCTTCCTCCACTGCATTTTTGTTTCTTCGTTTATGTAATTTCCCAAGAACTTGGTTTTAAATTCACCCCACGTGGTCACATAGTCCTCGATGGAATCCCACCAGATTCCTGCATTACCTTTCAATAATGTTCCCACAATTAACAAAATGTCCATATCATTGGCCTTTGTTCCTTTCTGTGTTAACTCGTAAGAATAAAAAGACTTTAAAATTCAACGAGACTGAAAAAATTCTATATTTTTATTTAATATTGTAATATCTGGTATTTATATTCTTTTCATGGAGGCTTAATTAATTATAACTGAAGATCTATCGTGAATAAACTTTAATGTAAAGATCTGTTCCAGGTTATGCAAGTGGGCTGTTTTATAATTATTTCTTAAGTAGATTTGTTTTTATGTCGCATTGCATCCGGAGTTATATTAAAAACTTGCATTGAGTTAAAGGAGTGGAATTAGTTATGACCGAATAATAGAGAAAAGACTGTAATAAATCTTTGTAAAGCATTCACTACTCTAATTTCTTATAAATTGAATATGAATCATGTTTAAAGTATGTTGGAATACGACACTTTCCTTATTCTATCAATGGATCTCAGCCAAGAACCAGGGTTTTCGCCTTTCACACCATAAAATGGCTCAGGTCTAGCCATAAAAGACTTGATTGTAGTGAAGTTATTGAACATATCACCGTTTTCGCTTGCGATTTCTTTAACCATAAAAATTTTTTTTGATGGATGGATCTTCTTGTGTTAATCTTTCTTGTTTTCTCTTTTTTTTTTATTTTGTTCCTTCTCCTTGACGCTGTCAAACTTTATCGGTCCTTGAAAAAGTTTTTTCCTTGTAAAAAAATTTTTTTTTATAGTACGAATTGGATGATTTGTTTATGTGCACGCCCAGCTTCTCCACCAAACTGAGACAATTGGTACTTAAGTGTTATAATATTACTGGTTACGATATGTATTGTTGTTGCTCTACTGCTGCACGTAGTGATTGATTTGAATATAGCAATAATTCCACCAATTCCTTCTGAGTATATTATTGTAGTATATTCGTCAAAAATAATCTCTTCCTTCAGATTACGTCAACAAACTTCTTCACAAGTAGTAATAGAATAAAAGTAGTAATTAGGGATTGTTCAGTTAAAATATACAATAAAGATTATATATAAATTTAATGAACGTGAACACAAAGGATCGAGACAATAAGTATTTGCTTGTTACAATAATCCAAAAATGGAATTAAGGTTTAGGTTTATATAAAATAAAGATAAGGATAAAAACGCTCCTTCCTCATCAATCTTCCATTCAGCAAAACTTATAAGGACACCTCTGCACTCAGCAACGTGATGACGTCGGCCACTGGAAATTATCGTGCAAACTCTGCGAACCGTTCATTGTTAACTATATGCTTTTCTGTTCAGCAATATCAAAATCTGTGATTGAATGCGTATTTATGCCGACGACGATATCAGCCATACTTTACAGACCTATAATTCTATTATTTATTCTACGTCTTGCTAATGCAGATACTGACGGGAGTGATAATTCAGAGTTCTAAGTAGATTTAATCCTTACTGTGCGAGGACGTCTATCTTGGTAGCTGCTTTTCATAGTCTTTTCTACGTCAGAAAAAAATTGGGGACCAATGATACTTTTCAAATCAATGCTTTATTTGTCTTTTTGTTCTTTATAAACCACTCATATTGCCTTATAGACTTCTTTATCGACCACTCATATTGCTTTATATACTTCTTTATGAACCACTTATATTGCTTTATATACACAAAAAAATAGGGATTTGGTTTATAAAAAATAGCTTTTTTTTTTTATTTAAATAAAATAATAATAACAATATACAGTATTTCTTTGCTTGTAGTGTTTTAAAAGTTTACTCGACTTACCTAATGTCATCAAAATAGCATCATCTAATCTAAAAATACATCGATTAATCTCGTGGAACTCAAAAAGTTTTCACAAAAAAAAAAGCCAAGCCAAGCTCAAGGATGCAAAGACACAAGGATTCAAGGACGCAATGACTTGGGCACTCAAAGCAAAAGAAAAGACATCAGTACTTAAAACCCGAAGCGAGCACAGAAAAAAAAAAGATAGAAAGAGGCCAAAGCAAAGCAGCATTCATCTATAACAGTTATTAGCGATCGCGTATATATAGAAGTAATAGTACTTTTCTTTAGATAGACCAGAAGAAGACTAGCTAAGCTTATACCAACAAATAACGAAAAGGGAAGTAGCATGCATCTATAATAATTATTAGCTATTGAGTACATGAAGTAGAAGTAATAACACCTTACTTTAGATGAACCAGGTAAAAAAAAAAAGACGCTAGTCAAGTTTATACCAACAAGTAAAAAAAAAAAAAAGAAGCAGCATGCATCTATAATTACTATTAGTTATGAAGGATATTTTATAAAAGTAATAGTACCTTGCTTTAGATGAACCAGGAAAAAAAAGAAGAAAAAAGAAAAGACAGAAAAAAATAACACCAGCCAAGCTTATACCAGCAAGTAAAAGAAGAAGCAACGATAATCCCGGGAAAGAGACTTTGTAAAGACCATTTAAAACATTAAGAAAGCAGGCAATACGATTTTACTAAAGTAAAAGTACTATTAGAACAGGAATGGAATATATATAATATTAAGAATTTACCTTTTATAAAAAAGAGAAGAAGAAGAAAAAAAAAGAGAGAAGTGCTTTCTTTGTAGCCTTATTTTTACCAATGTTACACTTATTCACTGTCTGAACATATAAGTCAAAAACAGTTGCTTTTCATGTAGTTTACTTTTAGTGATATCCCAAAAAATAACTTATACATTGCTTGAACAAGTTTTATTACTTGAGTGTAATATCTTTAACATGGAGAGTATTCTTTTTTCTTTTTTTTATTTTAGGTAAAAAAAAATTCGGTCTTAACGGACTACAGCAGTAAAACAGGTTTTTTTTTCTCCCTGGTTTTGTTTCATGGAACACATTAGATGCTCAAGGTACAAAAGATAAAAAAGAAAGCTCAAGTTCTGGTCAAATGTAAGTTTATAAAAAAAAATAATAACAACCAAGTCTAATGTCGGTTTCTTTTTTTTTTTTTTTACATTAGGAATTCCTAATGGGACACATTCGGATGACGAACATGAACCTCATGAGCAAAGTTGTTCTTTCCAACTTAAAGAAACTATAAGAATATTAAACTTACATTGTTGTTTATTGCTGAAAAGTTCTTTTTGGTAAAGAAAGTTGTCATTGCTAACATCTCTAATGACTAATGGCTAATGGCTAATGGCAAATTACACCCATGTGCAAACATAAAGTAAGTAATGAACGAGTATAAGCTTAAAAAACATATATTTTTTTATATTATTTGTCATAAAAAATAATAAAACAATCTATTTATTTGATAAACAAAAACGTTTTGTATGTATTTATTAATTATAACTGCCTTGTAACAAAATGTTAGCAGAGCTTCTTTATTTTTTTATTCTTTTAGAATATACACGTATTCTTTTTTTATAATGTAAAAGTAATTTGCATTTCTATAAAGTGTACTTGTTGTTAGATTATTGTTTTTATTTGAATAATGAACTTTCTATTGCTAGACTCGTTTTTTTTTTTTACTTAATCTATTTTTTTTTACTTAGTCCTTTTTTTTTCAAACACGACTATTTTGTTACTTTCTGTTACACATTTCTAATGACCTAAGCTAAAAACCACAGACTGCCTTCCTAATATGTATTCTTCTGAACAAAATAATCGCAAAATGCTTTTGATTTCCGCATTTTGCCCTCAAAAATAAAAAAAAGAAGACATTGGTCTTTGAACAATAGAGAGGAACAGGATTTACAAAAAAAGATCATCTGTAAAAAAAAAGACACTTTTTTAAAACATGAATAACTTTATGAATACTTACCCTACAAAAACAATAAAAATATTGTTCAATTCTTTATTTTTTTCGCATCTAAATCTTTTTTCAAATTTCAAAAAGGTGCAATACAGCAAGATATAATGGTATCTCATAAAAAAATTATAAAATCTACGGATCTATAATTGTTAGGTCTGTTAAAATTCTACGTCAAAGTCCCCACATTATTTGCAGTGGGCAACACTGGAAATAATCGTGCAAACTCTGCGAACCGTTAATTGTTAGGTATATGCTTTTATGTTCAGCGATATGAAAATCTGTGATTGAATGCATATTTATGCCGACGTCAACATCTGCACCGTTTATTGACCTATGATTCTATTATTTATTCTGCGTTTTGCTAATGCAGATACTGACGGGAGTGATAATTCAGAGTTCTAAGTAGATTTAATCCTTACTGTGCGAGGACGTCTATCTTGGTAGCTGCTTTTCATAGTCTTTTCTACGTCAGAAAAAAATTGGGGACCAATGATACTTTTCAAATCAATGCTTTATTTGTCTTTTTGTTCTTTATAAACCACTCATATTGCCTTATAGACTTCTTTATCGACCACTCATATTGCTTTATATACTTCTTTATGAACCACTTATATTGCTTTATATACACAAAAAAATAGGGATTTGGTTTATAAAAATAGCTTTTTTTTTATTCAAATAAAATAATAATAACAATATAGAGTATTTCTTTGCTTGTAGTGCTTTAAAAGCTTATTTGACTTACCTATTGTCACCAAAATAGCATCATCTAATCTAAAAATACATCAATTAA